>NW_007247666.1:1725-7627 GCF_000164805.1 Carlito syrichta
GGTCTCGAACCCGCGGGGCTCAGGCAATTCACTCACCTCAGCCTCCCAAAGGCGCGGGATTACAGGCTGAACCACCGAGCCCGGCTGAAAGAACATATCTGAAATTAGTAAGAGACATATATGACAACCCAACAGCCAATATCATACTGACTAGGGAAAAGTTGAAAATATTCCACCCCTAACTGGAACAAGGCATGGTTGTTCACTTACACAGCTCCTATTCAACATTATACTGGATGCCTTAGCAAGAACAATGTAGCAAGAAAAAAAAAAAAAAAAGACATTCAAATTGGCAAGAAGGAAGTCAAAGTAAAAGTCATAAAGACTTCTCCAAGGGGTTTCTATACCTGTTAAATGACATCAATAAAATCTCAGAATACAAAATCAATGTAAAAAATCAAGTAGACTTTCTATATACAACTAATGCTCAAGCCAAGAAGCATATCAAGAGCTAAACCCCATCTATAATAACTACAGAGTATATAAAATACCCAGGAATACATTTAACCAAGTAAGTGAAAGGTTTCTACAAGGATAACTACAAATCGCTGATGGAAGAAATTGTGGACAACTCAAAAAAATAGAAGAACATTCCATATTCATGTATTGGAAAAGTCAATATTGTTAAAATGACCATAATGCTCAAAGCAATCTACAGATTCAATGCAATCTCTATCAAAATGGCAACTACCAATATAATTTTTCATGAAATAAGAAAAAAAAATCGTAAAGTTAGTATGGAACCCAGAGTCCAAATAGCCACAGAAATTCTAAGTAAAAAGAATAAAGGTAGAGGTATCACACTGCCTGACTTCAAATTAAACTATAAAGTCATAGTAACTAAAACAGCATAGTACCAGTATAAGGAAAGGCATATATAGATAAATGGAACAGACTAGAGAACCAGGAAATAAAAATACTAATACTTACAATCAACTAATCTTCGACAAACTTGAAAAAATATACAATGTGCAGAATCTATAATGAACTCAAACAACTCAACATGAAGAAAACCACCCTATCAAAAAGTGAGCAAAGATAATGAAGAGACAATTCTCAAAAGAACACATACACATGGCCAATAAACATGAAAAAGCTCACCATCACTAATAATCAGACAAATGCAAATAAAAATCACAATGAAGTATCACCTAATAGCAATCAGAATGACTATTATTAAAAAGTCAAAGAACAACAGATTTTGTCATAGTTGCAGAAAAAAGAACATTCATTAATTATTGATGGAATTGTTAACTAGTTCAACCTTTATTGTCTTTGTGGCCATTTAACTCCCTCATATAGATGAGGATATACGGTATTTGGCTTTCTATTTTTGAGTTAGCTTACTTAGAATGATGTTCTTAAGTCCCATCCATGTTACTGCAAAGGTAGAGTCTATAATACTGAGTGACCTCTCACAAAAACAAAAATCTGAATATCACATGTTCTCATTCATATAATGGACCTTGAACATCCAATGCAATACTATGAGAAAATGACTGATGGTACTGGGAAACTATGGGGGAGAGGGGGATGGGATTAACAGTAGCAAATATCTGTCGGGGGATGGGAAAACACTTCTTATCTACAGGGTGCCTGAATGAAACGTCATTGTACACCTAACCCTTAACTGTACCCCACAAAACCATAATAAAAAATACTGATTAATGAAAAAAATAAAAATAAATAAAAAAAAAATAGACAATAGATACACCAATAAGGAGGGAGGTGGGAAGGGGAATTAGGATTCAGAAATTACCTATTGGGTATACTGTTCAATATCTGAGGAATGAGCCATTTAAGAGCCAATCCCTGTCACTACACAATATGTCCACTTAAAAAATACACATTTGTATACCTGCTCCTAAAACAAATTTTAAGAAAAATAATGTAGAAAGTTATAAATATAAGAGGTTAGGTGCTATGTGACTCATCCTTAAGAACAACCTAGAAAAATAACAGAATTTAGAGTGATGATGAAAAGTGTGATCTGGGGTTAAAGTCATTAATGAATAAGACAGACTGAAGAGGGGCAGAAAATTACCATCAACATGGGAATCAGATAGTAATCTAGAGCAATCCTCCACATTACCACCTCACAAAGAGTGGGTAGAATGTCTACAGACAGTATTAATTTTTTTGTTTCTTCACCATAATAAAAATCCAATAGGCCAGGCACAGTTACTCACATCTGGAATCCCAGCACTTTGGAAGGCTTGGATGAGATGGAAGAATCAATTGAGCCCAGAAGTTTGAGACCAACCTAGGCAACATAAAACATCATCTCAGAAAAAAAAAAAAATCAGCCAGGCATGACGGTGCACACCTGAAGTCTCAGCTACTCAGGGGGAGGATTGCTTGATCCCAGGAATTTGAAGCTTCAAAAAGTCATTTTTGTGCCACCGCACTCCAATCTGGGTGAAGAGTGAAACCCCAACTCAAAAGGAGAAATAATTAGAAGATATAAGTAGCTTACTTTATAAACATTTTACAGAAAAGAAACATATCATTTCATTGATAAAAATAATAAAATACAACATCAACTGATAAAATATATTAGAAAAATAAGATTATTATAAAATTGCTTCAATTTTAGAAAGTTATCATAAAAATGTCAAACATAAATGAAATGCTTTTACCAAACAAAAATGATACACACAATTTTATTGTACCTTCTACTTAACATTAGAAATAAATCCCTAGACAGTGAAAATGTATCAAGAAAAAAATTTATGGCTCCTGGAGAGAGAAAATAAAAGTGTGATGTTTTACATATCAAATAGTTATTTATATAAAGAATACAGAAAAACCTTTATTTGAAATGATAGATTTAATACATAAAATTGATGAAGTAACTAAATGTAAGATCAACATGCAAACATTAATGCATTTTTATCTATAGCTGCAAAATTTCAAAAGGAAATTTTGAAATAAGAAGACCATTTACAAAAACTTGAATGGGAATGGCTATATTCCAGTATGAGTTCAAAACTGAAAAATACAAAATGTGATAGAGAGAAATTAAAGAATATCTAATATATTGAAGGTCATAACAAAATATTGATTGGAAAAGTCAGCAGTAAAACAACTTAATCTTTTAAAATGCAACCCCAAATACAATTCCAAGAGAGTTTTCTTAAAGTTTAATTATGCATATATGTATGTATGTATGTATTTTCATGTCAGATGAATAATGTGTGGACATCATAGCAAGGTTATGGAAACATCTCACACACACATGTGAAAAATCAGTGAAATCATTATTTTTATGAACTATAAGAAAGATTGAGAGTTTTTCTTTTTTAACACTTTTATTAAGGTGTCCTACACAAAGCATAAATTGTATCCACTGAACATTTCTAATATCTTCACAGTTATAATCATCACAACTATGGAAAAGAGACACTGTGGAAAGTAATGGACACTTTTTATTCCAACCTCCTTCCCCTTGGAAGCCACCATTCCCTCTCTTCTCTACAGATTTGTCTATCTTGATATTTCATGTAAATTGACTCACATAACATGCAACTTTTAGAAAAGTTGAAGACCACAAATCTAATAATGAGCAAAATGAGCCCGATACAAAACCAAAGATATCTATAAATCGTGATGTGTATTATAATTCAATAATTGGTTTGCAAATTTTTTTAATGATTACAACAATATAATTTATTTTTGTACTCATGTAATCATAATATTATTTCAATTTGTGAAATATAAAATTACCTAATGGATTCCAAACTCAGGCGCTTTAATTCTAAAGCATATGCGTACAACTATATATATGTGAAGATCCACTCTTATGTGCCTCAAGTGCATCTGAGTCAAGTATCACACAGTTCTGTTGACCAGGATCAGATTCTCCTACTCTGTAAAGAAGAAAGACGACAATACCGTTATATTTTGGAAGAATAGTGCAGGACACAAAAGCATTTTTTCATGAATTGTGATAATGAATAATATGAAAATAATGATGCTTTTCACATAATATTTGTAAGACCTGACTATTAAGGAAAACTGAATATAGTAGTTCCTTCTTACCCTTATCTCCCAATGTTAACCCCAGTGAATGCCTGAAACCACAGATAGTATTAATCCCTATATAAACTGTTTTCCCTATACACACAAACCTATGATAAAATTTAATTTATAAATTATACTTACACAAGACATTAACAATAGCCAATAAAGTAAAATAATAATTATAGCAAAATGCCTATATCACACCTCTTGCATTTGGGGCCCTTACTAAGCAAGCATAGAATGACTTTAACACAAGCACTACTTTAGCAAGACATTTCATCTGAGACAGGTACTAAGTGACTCTGGACAAAGTAATAATTTATGTCCAAGATGGGATAGATCCTAACTACAAAAAAAAGTATAATTATACTCAGAACACCACACAATTTAAAAATCACATATTATTTCTTTCTAAAATCTTCCTTTTGATATTTTTGACTGTGGTTGATCCTGGGTAACTGAAACCACAGAAAATATAATTGTGAATATAGGTACCCTACCATAATCCATTATTTAATATTTATATCTACATTTTACTGACTCTTAAAATTTTTCAAGTCTATAATTTATCATAAACTTATTCATGTTATTCTTTGAATTTCTTGTTTTTATGTTTTTTTCCTTCGATATGCACCATTCACAAAATCTTAGTTATTTCTGAAAATTGAGCCATGTATTGACACCCTGTCACTACGGAGGCTCCAGTTCATACTGAATGGGATAGGAAGTTCAGAAGTTTCGACCAGAATAAATAATTTTCATGTAAGTAATGATTTCAACAGATTTTATTAGTTTTTAAAATCACAGTATATTTTTTCCTAGAATTCTTAATTTTAAAAACAAAATGAATACATTAAACAATATATTGAATTTAAAAACAATTATTGGCTGAGGTGAGTGGATTGCCTGAGCCCGCGGGTTCAAGACCCGCCTGGGCGGCAAGACCCCATCTCTACAACAAATCAAAAAATCAGCCGGGCGTGGTAGGTATGCCTATAATTCCGGCTACTCGGAAGGCTGAGGCGGAAGGATGGCCGGAGCCCAGCAGGTCGAGGCTGCGGTGGCCGGGAGCGGCCACTGCCCTCCAGTCTAGGCGACAGGGTGAGACTCCAACTCGAAAAAAAGAAAAAAAACAAACAAACAATTATTGTAGTCCCTTTTTTTTTTTTTTGGTATAAACTTAAAGGATACAAGAGCAGTTTTACATGTATGAGGTCTGATAATTAGGTTCACTCTACCATTCTAGAAAAAGTACTACATGCCTCCTTGCTGAATATCTCTGGGATCGTCTTCAAAGTACTTCCCTTGGAAAGCTATGCACTGACATCAGCACCTAGTTCACCTGTCAAAGCAATTTTGCAACTCTTTTTCTGGAATGGTCATCAGAATTGTCTGGTCATTTGTTGGGGTCTGTCATTGGGGTTTGCGAACTTGCTCCATGGGCTTACATCGGCAGCATCATTCAAATGACTGCATTGGAACACCCTTCCTACTCACCTGATCTAACCCCCAATGACTTAACCCAAAAGTAAAGGAAAAATACATTTGATGATATTCAAGACATCAAGGGTAATACAATGACAGCTCTGATGGCCCTTCCAGAAAGAGTTCCAAAAGTGCTTTGACAGGCAGACTAGGTGCTGGCATTGATGCATACCTTGCCAAAGGAAGGGCTTAGAAGGTGACAGTCGTGATATTCAACAGTGATATATATATGTAGCACTCTTCCTAGGTTGAGTTCGTGAACTTAATTGTTAGTCTCCATATACTGCCTGATGGTGAAAATCTGAGTTTTTAGACCATCCGTATGAATAAAGATGAATAAATGTACATTGTAACTCTTTGTAACCATTAAGTAGTTTCTCATTTCTCATCTCCC
>NW_007247667.1:0-8383 GCF_000164805.1 Carlito syrichta
GCAGGGACTGTATGGACCTAACTTATCTAACATTCCACTCGACCTATTACATGGGTTTCTGTCAATCATGGGCAGCACCCACCAATACCAAGTGTTACTGCACCCATTAGGAGAAATTACCCAATCATGTAAAATCAAGTTTGGAATTCCTTCCCCTCCCTCTGTAATTGTGCATAAAAACTGCTTGCCATTGTGAATCAGGGCTCTGGTCCCTGAAGCAACTGCTTCGGGCATGAGCCCAGACTCAAGCCTGAATAAAGACCCTCGTGTGTTTGCATCGGAGCTGGCTCTTTGTGGTCTCTATCTCTCTTATTAGAGTCCCGGGTTCAACAGTTAACTTTTTAAAAATACTGTTGGCTGAATTTTTATGATTTGATATGTACAAGAAAAATGTGTCTGTGATCCAACTATACTACATATATTCTTGTTTTACCCCTCAAATTAAGTATACAGTGATACAGGAAACAGATGTGCTATTTCTAGAGAAATCAGACTCTGAGACTACAGCCTAGTCATTCAATGAAAAGATTTTCTTCCTATGGTTTGAGTAGGGTTGTGTGTGTGGGATTGAGAAGGACTGAAGAGGAAGAAAAAGAAATACCTTACCACTGAATGAATTAGAAGAATCTCAAAACATTTGTGTAGAAGAATTACTATTTGAATCTTAAAAACATTATAATACATACAACATAATCTTAAGCTACTTTAAATTTCACATCTGCCTCTTCATTTGTGTAATGTATAATTTATTATCAAATATACTCTATAATGAAGATTACTGTGCAATGTATAAATTATTCACAGAAAGCAAGTTAGGAGCGTTCAAAAGTGATGACTTTTTGCAGGTCACAGAAGAGCATTATGGTATATTAAATCAATAATTTACTAGATGTGGCCTGTGACTTCTTTTGTTTGAAAGAACTGCTATACTTTACAAAACTGTTGGTATATTTCTAGTAAATTACTTATGCATTAATATAGCCTGATTGAATGTCACGAATCATAAAATCCTAATATGGAATATGTTTGAAAGCTGTATCTCTCATGGAATCATTTTTTAAGAGAAGGCTTTTCTTAATCCTTAAAGTCTGTGATAGAATTAGAATTCAGACCACTATTACTCTCAGTATTGACTTTATGACCACAATTACTAATGTTTCTTTCTTTTGTTCAAAACCTTGATCTTGGTGAAAATAGTTAGCTATCCTGACATTCCTTTCATGATCCTATACATGGCTTGTGTATAAGCATAATTACTTCATTTAGTTTATCTATCTTAAATGATAAGCTTTTAATAATGCTTCATTATATGTGAATTGATTTCGTGTTAAATTTCTTAATACTAAAAAAGAAAATTAATCTGAATGTAGTAATCTTTGCCTTGTAAACCATTTTAATGACTCCATAAGTCAACTTAGTAGGATATGAGTTTCTATATCTGTCATCTTACTGACTGCCTAAATTCATTCTTTGATTTTGCTGATGAGGAAGGTATCACCTTCAATCCTCAGCACACTGTGTGCTGTGTTCTCCATAAGATTGTGATCTTAGAGAAAAAGCAGTCATTTTATGGCAATGGCCTATGAATAGCTATATTTCTTGAATATATCTTTCATGTGATCACACACATATTCTACTAATAATAATTTTGAAAGGGGGACAATTAATTTATAGATACTTATGCCACTCATTTTTTTACCCCCACTTAAAAATTGGGATCTAATTCACATGCATAACATTCACCCTCCTAAAGTAAACAATTGAGTGATTTTTAGCATATTCACAAGTTGAATAATAAACAGAACTAATTTAAGAACATTTTTTCCCTCTCTCAAAGAATTTCAGTACCTATTAGTAGTTACCTCCTGCTGTCTCCATCCCAAGTCCCTGCAAAAGACTGATTTTGTGTATGGCAAGATAATTTCCTTCTTTAAAATATTTTAAAGATGTGAAGTATAATTCAGGATTAGGCTTACAAATGATCATCATACAGGTAAAGTTGGGCCTCCCTTTGATTCCCACTTCACCTGGTTTGAGATTAGATACCCTTATTGATATTGTGTCCCTTTCTCCCTACCGTGGCAATATATCACTACTGCCAATGGAAGACAATTTCTTAAAATGATTTGAATTAGTGGCACCTTTTAAAACTAAAATCCTATTTATCATTTAGTTAATATTTTATTTCTATCACTTTTTTTGTATGAAAATGTCTTATTATTTAAAATTATTATTGTTATTGTTATTATTTTTGAGTTGGAGTCTCACTCTGTTGCCCAGATGGGAGTGCAGTGGCCACTCCCAGCCACCGCAGCCTCGACCTGCTGGACTTTGGTGATCCTTCTGCCTCAGCTTTCCAAGTAGGTGGAACTACAGGTGCACACTATCACACCCAGCTAATTTTTTATTTGTTGTAGAGATGAGGTCTGGCTTTAATGCAACTAATATGTTAGTTTAAAAATGACTTTAGAAGGACAAACCTTGGGTAATAATATATTAACTTCTTTCAAATTTCTTCACAGTTGTTGCTTTCTCAGGAATGTCTTCTCTGATGTCTTGATTTCTTTAGAAGCCCTTATTCTACAGCACTTCATAAATTAGTTTCAGGACAGTAATAACAGTTTGTAATTATAAATTTATTTTGCATGGTTTTTTGGTTAATGTCTGTATCTCTATACTACAACTTCCAATAAGTCAAAGTTTCTGTGTCTTTTTCATATACAATTTATACCTCTGGAGACTAGCATAGTGTGTCTGTATAATAGTCTTTCAAGAAATATATGTTATATTATGATAAATAAGAAAATATAATTTATTAATAGCTCATTATAGATCAACAATACGGAATACAAAAATTCATGGATTTTTAAAATCTTTTTTTGGGGTAGCATAGCAGAATGCAATATAAAACCTAAAACTTTGGAATCAGAAAAATTTAGGCTTAAATTTTACTTTCACTCACAATTTAATGAATTGAGGAAACTATAAACTGAAGAGAGGAAACTATAAACTGGAACTGGAACAAGGACTGTCTGTTAGATCTAGCATACAGTGTGCATTTAGGTAAAATGAATTAAAGAACTATCCTGACTTACTTCAGAATCTTCTGGTGGCAATATAATATAGCTTTTGGAAGGTCTTAGGAAAATGTACTAACGTCCTCAATCCCAGGAAAGCACAAAATTTAGAAGAAATAGCAGGAGGGTCTTTTTAGAAGTCTGTTAAACTCTTCCCTTGACAGAGAGGAATGTTTTTAAGTGACCCTCCATTTATTGCCCTCTAGAAGGAGTGCATGGCTTTTATTTTCTTCTCTTTATTTCCCCTGAGGATCAAGAACAGAGTGCTTCATCCCAAAGGAAGAGGAAGCTACAACTCCGATTCACCTCCTTCTCAAGTGTTGGGGTTACTACCTGGCTGTTGAATGTCAGTATAAATGTGTTTCTCTATTTCTTTGTACTCTTTATTTTTTCAAAGTCCGGGGGGGGGGTGAAAAGAAGTCATTTATACTAGAAAATGGGAGAAGAATGTGACCCATCTTCTCTTCTTCTTTATAATCTTGGAACTTATTTCCTTGTTTTATGAATTTGGATGAAGAAAAATGTCTATCGTTTCTCAAGACTCTGATTACTTTTTCTAACTGAACTTTGGCATTTAATTACAAATGTAGGCAGCAAAACACAGTAATATTAGAAGTAACTGGGACTTTTGTCACCAACAGAATTTGCAGACTTTTTATATTACATTATAATTGTCACTGATGCCTCACAATATTGTCTATGCTTGTAGCAACTGATAATTCAGTAGTTACTAGAACTGCTGCTAGCACTTCTAATATAATGCATTAATTAAGATGCACATATATTACATCAAAAATGTGTTTTTTTAATTATAGTTTTGTATACTACAGCAACTGTCTTTAAATATAACTGCTTTCCCTTTCAAGCCCATATGTTTTATTTTATGCACTTAAAAAAATAATTCTAAGAATAGGTTTATAGGCTTCATTGGAGTGCACTTAAAATTTAGAAACTCCTATTCTAATGAGATTACACCCAAGTGACCAATCCTTCTCTTTCTCTGTCTTTTCTTTCCCTTAAGAGATCTTGGCTCAGAGATTTTTGCTTCAGTTTAATAAGAACTGGAAAATATTAGTTGCATTGGATGATTCTTTTTTCTTGCTCTTCTGTCTCTTTCAGATTTTATTTATGGGATAGATCAGATCTACTTGAATCACAAAGGTCTCAAAACTCAGATTTGGAACCTAGGAATAAATGAGTAGTCTTAGGGTTGACTTAAGCTTGAGGCTATCTATATCCGCAGCCTAAATATGTCTCAGTTTTATTCACTAACTCTCCTATTTAATTCAGTCTTAATTTGTATTTGGAGATTAGGGGCCAAATTCTCTGTTGTACAAAGAGCTCTAACTTGTTCTCTTTTAAGCATATATCTCCCTTAGGAATCCTGGAGTAAGTAGTTTACTGGTTGAAGTGTAAGTGTAAAGCAATGATATTTTATTTGTAAAACAAGGGAAGGGAAGCAGTAACCTGCGTTCCTCCTTTAGAGTGTCTCTGACAATAATTGGTGTACCTTTTGCTTACATAGTGCAAGGTTAGCAGCCTTCTGGTGGTTGGAACTGTAATCGCATACTTCTAAAATTAACTGAAGTTTCTCACACAAGGCATACCAGAGACAAGATGCATCAATATGTCTCTCAATGAGACAAAGGAAATTTTAATTGTTCTTTTGTTTTTACTTTACTGTATAAACTTGTGGAGATTCTGTCTAGTCTTTGTAGTACAATTCACTGACAGCCTTACATTCTAGATAAGCTTATTCAATAATAAAACTTCTTTCTTTTCTAGATTTTGTGGAATGAACTCCTGCTAGTAGGATCTTTGTTTCCCCAACAGAAGTAAAGATTTGGCTACCCTTAGGTCTCTTGTGTTATTACCTTAATACCATTTGAATGACTACCATTCCCTAATACCACCTGAATCTTGCCAAGGCTTCTAAAAGTTACTGTGAACATATATTACTTTCTTCATCTTTAAGCAGATAATTACTGAGTTGATTTTCTGTATAATTTTTTTATCTATAAAAACTGACAATACATTAAAAAGGTATGTTTAAGGTCTGACTTAAATGTAGATTACATGGTAGTAGAGAATGGAGGTAATCTTAGTACAAAGATAAATTATGTGACTGTACATCTGAAGTTATTGTTCAAATATGAACCTCAAGTCAGTGACTACAAGGAAATACAGATTGAGCACCCCTAACTCAAAATCTGAAATGCTATAAAATCTGAACTTTTTGAGTACCAACATGTCACTCAAAGGTCATGCTCAAAGAAAATGCTCATTGGAACAATTTCAGATTTTGGATTTTTGGATTAGGTAAACTCAATAAGTATAATATAACTACTTCAATATCTGAAAAAAACAGTCTGAAATCTGAAACACTCTGGTCCCAAGAATTTTGAATTAGGGATTTTCAACCAATATGCACTGAATTATATGCACTGATTTGTGAATTTCTTCTTACATTGGCTACTCTACATAGTATGCTCCAGAATCCATAGCAGCAGAGATTATTTATAACAATGTTAGTGATTCTCTAGACAGCATGCAGGAGGTCACCTGAAGAGAAAATGTATGTAGAAGCTATTGAAAAATAGCAAGAGCTCAATAACATTAATACCTCTTCTTATTTCATTAAAAATAATACTTTATTTTCCTTTTAAATAACACTTTTTCCTCCATCATATGAAAACAAAGCATATTTTGGTTTTATCCAACGCTACTTTAACTTTTTTAATTACAAAATATGTTACCATTCTCTATTGAATATAGTTCTGACACATAATCTGTGTATTTTATCTGTGAACAAAATTCTTATGTAGATGATGAAAGGCAGATATTTAATGACACAGAAATAATTTGCCATCAGTTCTCTGCTTTAAAAATCTTTCATCCACTGGGCTCAATGGCTCAGCCTGTAATTCTGCACTTTGGAAGGCTGAGGTAAGTGGATTGCCTGAGCCCACGGATTCGAGACCCACCTGGGCAACTTGGTGGGACCTCTTCTCTATAGTAAATCAAAAATCAGCTGGGCATGGTAGCGCATGCCTGTAATTCCAGTTACTAAGAAGGCAGAGGCGGAAGAATAGCCAGAGCCCAGGAGGTTGAGGCTGCGGTGGCCGGGAGCAGCCACTGCACTCCAGTCTGGTTGATGGAGTGAGACTCCAACTCAAAAAATAAATAAAAAATAATTTTTTAAAAAATAAATAAAAAAATAAAAATCTTTCATCCATATTTTTTTTTTTTTCAGTTGGAGTCTCACTCGGTCGCCCAGACTGGAGTGCAGTGGCCGCTCCCGGCCACCGCAGCCTAGACCTGCTGGGCTCCGACGATCCTTCTGCCTCAGCCTTCCAAGTAGCCAGAATTACAGGCATGCCCTACCACGCCCTGCTGATTTTTTTTATTTATTGTGGAGATGAGGTCTCACTGCCCAGGCAGATCTCGAACCCGTGGGCTCAGGCAATCCACTCACCTCAGTCTTGGGATTACATGCTGAGCCACCGAGCCCGGCCCAACCATATGTTTTAATTGTATCACACATTAAATGATATCAAATAAATGACTCAGCAGGTTAGACTAAATCTCTATATGCATTTACAATGGCACAGGACTCCAGACTTATTTCACTTTTTTTAATAATACCAGTGGAATTAATATTTTATTTTATTTATTTATTTATTTTGAGTTGGAGTCTCACTCTGTAGCCCAGACTAGAGTGCAGTGGCTGCTCCCAGCCACCGCGGCCTCGACCTGCTGGGCTCTGGCGATCCTTCTGCCTCAGCCTTCTGAGTAGACAGAATTACAGGCACGTGCTACCACACCTGGCTGATTTTTTTGATTTATTGTAGAGATGAGGTCTTGCTGCACAAGCGGGTCTCAAACCCGTGGACTCAGGCAATCCACTCACCTCAGCCTCCCAAAGGCACGGGATTACAGGCTGAGCCACCGAGCCCGGCTTTATTTTATTTTTAACATTTTTTTATTTTAAAATTGTGGGGTACAGTTAAGGGTTAGGTATACAAATATGGATTGTGCAGGTCCCTCGTTGATGAGGTGTGCCCCTCCGTCCCCAGGTAGATATTGACTACTGTTAATACCACCTTCCTTTTCCTGCCTGCCCACCCTAGTTTCCCGCCACTGTCAATACTTTTCTTATAGTATTACGATAGTTGTTCAAGGGTCACTTATGAGTAAGAACCTGTGATACTCAGATCTTTGTTTCTGTGATAGATCACCCAGTATTATAAACTCTAATTCCATTCAGGTTGCTGCGAAGTTCATGATTTTGTTCTTTTTTATGGCTACATAATATTCCATTATATATTATGTTCCACATTTTTTAAATCCAGTTCTCTTTTGATGGACAGCATGGTTGGTTCCATGATCTTGCTATTGTGAACAATGCTGTGCTAAACATACATGTCCAGGTATCTATTTTACAGAGTGATTTGAGTACTTCAGGATATATTCCCAGTATGGGGATTGTGGGGTCATATGGAAGTTTGAGTTATTGATAATGGCCATTCTGACTGGAGTTGGGTGATATCTCAGTATAGTTCTACTTTGCATCTCCTTGATAACTAGTGAGGTTGAACATTTCTTCGTGAATCTGTTGGTCACTCATATCTCTTCTTTTGAGAAGTGTGTGTGTATCTTTTGTCCACTTTGTAATGGGGTTGTTTGTTTCTTTTCTTTTCAGCATGTTTGAGTTCCTTGTAGATCCTAGATGTTAGGCCTTTGACAGACATAGAGTTGGAAAATACTTTTTCCCAGTCTGTGGGCTGTCTCCCTGCTCTCTTGATTGTTTCTTTGGCTTTGCAGAAGCTTGTCAATTTAATGTGGTCCCACTTGTCTATCTTATCTCTTATGGCCCATGCGTTGTGGGATTTGATCAGGAATTGGATGCCAGTTCCAACTTCCATAAGGGTGTACTGCATTTTCTAAAGTTCTTATGATTTGAGGTTTGACATTTAGGTCTCTGATCCAATTAGGGTTAATTTTGGTGTATGGGGATAGATAGGGATCTTGTTTGAACCTTCTGCATGTGTTCAGTCAGTTTTCCCAGCACCATTTACTAAATAGGTTCTCCTCTCCCTGGTGGTGGGAGATGGAGGCTTTGTCAAAGATGAGTTGGTTGAGAAATTGAGGTTTTGCTTCTGGAATCTCAATTCTATTCCATTGGTCTATATGCCTGTTCCTGTGCCAATACCAAACTGTTTTGATTATTGTAACATTATAGTAAAGTTTGAAGTCTGGTACTGTGATACCTCCTGCTGTTTTTTTTTTTTTTTTTTTGCTGAGGA
>NW_007247667.1:8508-13768 GCF_000164805.1 Carlito syrichta
GCTGAGGATTTTTCTGGCTATTCTTGGTCATTTGTGTTTCCATATGAATTCCCATATTGTTTTTTTCTAGATCTGAGAAGAATATTGCTGGCAACTTGATGGGTAATGCATTAAATCTGTAGATTCTCTTAAGTAAGATGGTCATATTCACAATTTTGATTCTACCAATTCATGAGCCTAGGACACTTTCCACTTGTTTGTGTCATCTTTGATTTCTTTGAGCAGTGTTTTGCAGTTTTTATTGTAAAGGTCTTTCACATCTCTTGTTAGGAAAATGTCAAGGTATTTCATTTTTTTTGGCTATTGTGAATGGGATTGTACTTTTTATTTGGGTTTTTGTTTGTTTATTATTGGTGTAAAGAAATGTGATTGTCTTTTGCACATTTGTTTTATACCCTGAGACTTTTTCCAAATCTTTTATCAGTGCAAGGAGGGTTTTGACAGATTTTCTTGGGTTTTCAATGTATACAATCATGTCATCTGCAAAGAGAGATAAATTGACTTCCTCTTTTCCTTTTTGGATACCTCTGATCACCTTCTCTTTTCTGATTGCTCTAACCAGGACTTCCAAAACTATAGTGATCAGGAGGAATGAGAGTGGGCATCCTTGTCTTGTTCCAGCTTTCAGGGGAAATGGTTCCAATTTTTGTTTGTTTAGGAGTATGATGGCTGTGGGTTTCTCATAGATGGCTTTTATATTTTGAGGTATGTTCCATGTATGCCTAGATGTTTGGGAATTTTTATCAAGAAGCAGTGCTGGATTTTGTCAAAAGCTTTTTCTGCATCTAATGCTATAATGAGGTAGCCTTTGCTTTGACATCTGTTGGTGTATTTAATTACATTTGTGGTCTTGTGGATGTTGAACCTGTCTTGCATTCCAGGGATGAAGCCTACTTGGTCATGTTGGATGATTTTTGAGAGGTGTTATTTAATCTGGTTTGCTAGGATCTTGTTGAGAATTTTAGCATCTATGTTCATCAAAGATATTGGCCTGTAGTTCTCTTTCTTTTTAATCTCTCCATTAATGTCTTGATATCTGGGTTTGTAGTTTGAGACCAGTCATTCTGGGGGCTTTTCATTGTTTGCATTCTGAAGTCAATTTTCTCAGTGTCTGACCTCCCAGGGGTCTGTAATAGACCCATATTCTTCTTTTCATTTTTCTTCATTTGTGTAGATCTTTCTCTCCCCCTTTCCCTCCCCTTCTTTAATTCTGTGTTTCAGGAAATGTGAAGTTGCTTTTACTTCTTCTTGTATAATCTCCTGTTCTTCCTTATGAGCATCCTCTGGCTTTGTTCACTTTTGAGGCTGGACTGTGTGCTGGGGCTGTACTTTTTACTGTTTTGAGATTTAATTGAGGGGGAGTTGTAATTCAGAATCTATCTGCAGATCCCAGTATCCACCAACAGGTGTATGGGTTCACTGGAACCCACTTCCCCCACCTTACAGTCTGTCCATGCAGTGGGGTTTAGGTTTGCTCCCTGGAACTAAAGGAGGCAAGAAAAAGGAAAATAATGGAATAAGGGGGGTAAAGAAGAGATTAGAGAGAGAGAAGAGTAAGAGAGCAAACAGGCATACATACCAACTAATGAATAGAAAGCAACAAAAGGCCAGAAAAGAGTAAAAAGCAAACAAATAAACAAGATTCCCTAAAGCATACCGGTAATCACACAAAGACAGTCTAATAAAATCATGCCTTTTGATGTGCTTTTCCCCAACACAAACAAGTGGTCTAACTCAAAAAGCAAACAAAAGTGAACAAAACAAACAATCAAAACAATAAAATCAAAAATCAAAATAAGAAACCAGACTAGCTCTGGAGTCTTTCCTGAGTGTCTAAAGTCTCTTCAGCTGTGATCGCTAGTCTCTCCCCTTTCTTCTCACTGCAGGCAGATAGATTTACTCAATGCTTGGGTTGGTTCCCTTGGCTTGCTGCCTGAGAGATCTGCCTCAAGACTAAATTGCCCATGTCTGATTAAGTGTAGGGGTGGGGCTTCCACCTCCTGTTTGGTGAGGTTACCTTAGAAAGAAACCCAGGTGGATGCTGCTCATAGATGGGCAGGGCAATGGGGATCTCTGCTGGAAAGTAACTGTGGTGGGCAGCTCCTCTATCACTGATCTTTTCTTTCCATCCGTCCTTTCTCTCCACTCATCCAGGTCCATGGATGATACACTATGACAGGCTATGGTGTTATTGCTTGGTGTCAGGCACTAGAAATCAGCAATGTAGCTGGGTGCTGCATATGGTATGCCACCAGTGACTTGGGGTGGGGGAGGGAGTCCAGAGTTCCTGGAACCAAGAGTCAAGAGTGGTTGTTCAGCACCCCCTTAAGATATACTGTTCCCTTACACAACCATGGGGGTCATAGTTCCCAAGTTAGAGGTTAGGCAGAGCTGGTGGGTAAGTCATTGCAAGTCTCTGCCTGGTCACAGTGCTCCAGCTGTTCTCTGGACCTGCTGTAGTCAGGGGCAAGTTGGGGGAAGTGGAGTGTGAGACTACTGGGTGCCTCAGTCAGAGTGGGGACCAGAGCTCCAAAGGGTGGGTGGTGGGTGGTGGCAGTGGTTTTGGATCCTGCACAGGGTTCTTCAGTCAGGACTAGAGCTGGTATCTCTGAAGGACAGGTGCCTAGAGCCTTCCTGGGTGATGGTGGCTTGAGATGGGAGTGGGTGGGAACCTGGAATACAGGACAGGGACCTGGAACTCCAAGGGTTGAGCACTGGCTACAGCTTTGGGTGCTTCAGCCCAGGCAGTGGTGCAGAGCCCGGAGGCACAGGTGCTGGAGGCCTGCATGGGCAGTGGCATCCTTGTGCCAGGTGGGGCACCCCAGGAGGGAATAGAGTCTATAATTTCAAAGTCTCTTACAGAATTGACCAGCCTATTTTTAGAACAGTGATTAAGTCATGAATTTGCAACAAGATTCCTAGGCATGTGTGAATTTGAACTAGTTACAAAATATCTCTCTGTGCCTTGGTTTTCTCGTCTGTAAAGTGAGAATATTCATAGTTCCTACTTCATGGGGTTATGGAAAAGTATAAAATAGTATGGTGTAAAAATCTCCAAACTACTCAATACAGATAAGCTGTCACGGTTGTCTCTTAGCAATCCTCCACCCTATGTGCTTGTCCTATTGAACTACTTAAAATTCTTCCAGTATTCGCTGTTTCCTCTTGCTTCTACATGTTTACATAGGTTGAATTCTAGTTGTAAAATACAGCATCTCTTCATTCCCTATGGTTCACTTAATTTCTTCTTATTTATACTTTTAATATATGCATCATCTTCACAAGAAAACCTTCCCTGATCTCTTGTCATAACTAGGTCAGATGTTTCTCTGTGCTGTGCTCACAGTACTGTTTTCATTTCTAGTCATGGAGCTTATCTGTCTGTATCTCATCAGATTGTAAATTCTCTAGGGGTAAGGATCTTGTTTCCATTCCTAATGTTTAATGCAGAAACAGGCATTTGGTACTTTTGAATGATAGAAATAAATAAATGATGTGATCTCTTTTTTTGGAATAATTGGTGAGCTAGTGATTCAATCCAAATATATTTCCTCTCAGAGTTTTATATTATAATTACCTATCAATTGCATGCTCACTGTATGCTTTAACAATGGAAAAGTTCAAGAAAATTGCATTGATACTGTGACCAGTACTCTCAAATTTAATGATTTACCATCCAAAGTTCCAAGTTCCTACAATATCTAGGGATTTACATTCATAAGATAAATCTTTAACAAGAATATATAGTTGTTAGTTTAGAACAGATACTGATTTCATCCTGGGAGCTCAGAGGAGCAGAAGGATGGCAAATAGGAGTAGTTTTTCTTTCCAGTAGGAAGAGAAGTAATTAGATGACTGAAGGAAATGAGAGAGAAAGCCAGCCAGTTAGCTGGGGGAAAGAGTATTCCTGGCTGAGGAATAAAAGCAAAAGCCATGAGGCAGAATCATGATTGATGCTTTGAAGAAATATCAAGGAGGCCACTGTCACTTAGAGAATGTAGCAGAGGGAGAAAATAGTAAAGATGTTAGGGTGGATATGGGCAGATGACACAGAACTTTATAAAGTCTCTGGCATTTATTCTGATTTGGGAAGCCACTGATGGATTTTGAGTAAATATATGATATAATCTGAATTATGCTTTAAAAATTGTTCCACTGTGTTCAGAAGAAACCATTTAGAGAATGGGGGAAGGAGATAAACTAGTTAGGAGAGAGGTTAAGAGGCAAGACATGGCTGGTGCCCTGGATTAAGGTATGACAATAGATAAAATATATCCAGACAATGTGATTAAGTGAGATAATAAATCTTGAGGGAAAAATACATAATCTCTCACTATTTGTGTCTTTTTACCATTACCTATTATTGAGCCAGATTATGGATAAGAATGATGTATAACTTCTGCTCTAATTCAGTATATCTATGGATAACTAAAGAACCCAGAATTTCAACAGATATTTTTCTAAGTATGAAAAATAAAAATGAAAGAAATTATTTTTAAACACATTTTTTAAAAAATTGACAAAGTGAATTGTAGGTACAGATATCCTGTTCTGCTATCGTTTAATATATGTGACATTCTCATGAGGTACACTGCAGAGTATCTCATCACTAAGCAGAACTTACCACAGGATGCAATCATTTTGAATCTACTTCTGATAAATATAATCTTTCGGTTTCCAATTTAGACTTTTAAAAAAAACATTTTCTTCAGATTAAAAATGTACTCTTAATCCTAAACCATGATTAATATCTGTCATCTAACATAGAAACCCTTTGTAAATTTCAATGGGTCATTTCAAGTTAACAAGTACTTGTATAAATTATTATTGTTATTATTTTGAGTTGGAGTCTCACTCTGTCACTGAGACTGGAGTACAGTGGCTGCTCCTGGCCACCGCAGCCTCGACTTGCTGGACTCCGGCAATCCTTCTGCCTCAGTCTTCCAAGTAACTGGAATTACAGGCAAGCACTATCACACCCGGCTGATTTTTTGATTTATTGTAGAGATGAGGTCTCGCTGCCCGGGTGGGTCTCGAACCCGCAGGCTCAGGCAATCCACTCACCTCAGCCTCCCGAAGGTGAGGGATTACAAACTGAGCCACTGAGCCCAGTTTGCTTGTATAAATTAATGAGCTGCATGTTAAAGTGAAATATGTAGCCCATGACTCCACAGAACTTATATGTTGCCCGTGACTCCACAGAACTTATGTTCTTCTATGGTGAGACAAAGGTAACATTGGAAGAAAAAGCAAAATGTAG
>NW_007247668.1:0-9350 GCF_000164805.1 Carlito syrichta
GCACTCCAGTCTGGGTAACAGTGTGAGACTCCAACTCCAAAAAAAAAAAAAAAAAAGTCTATTATGTGCTGGCACTACATGAGATACTAAGGGCCAATAAATAAATAACAGTAAACAAAAATGAAAAATAACACCAGGTTTCTGGAGCTTACATTCCAGGGAAGAGACAAAGACCAAACCAACAAATAAAATACATGTCAACTGGTGGTAAGGGCAATGGAGAAAAATAAAGATGGGAAACGGGGTAGGGACTGCTGAGGAGAAGATGAGACTGGGTTGCAATTTTTCTTTTTTTGAGTCAGAGTCTCACTCTGTCACACAGGCTGGAGTGCAGTGACATGCTCACAATCACTGCAGCTTCAATCTGCTGGGCTCAGGTGATCCTTCCACCTCAGCCTTTCTTCCAAGTAGCTGGAACTACTGGTGTGCACTACCACACTCAGCTAATTTTTTATTTATCATTGAGATGAGGTCTTGCCAAGTTGCCCAGGCTGAATGATTAGGAAAGAGTGCTCCCAGAAGGTAACTTTTGGGCAAGACCTGGAAAAGGTAAAGCAGTAAATAGTGTAAAAATCATTAGTGCTGGGAGCGGTGGTTCACGTCTATAATCCCAGCACTTTGGGAGGTGGAGGCGAGAAGATAGCCTGAGTCCAAGGGTTTAAGACAAGCCTGAGCACCTTGGTGAGACCTCATCTCTACAATAAATAAAAAAAAATTAGCCAAGTGTGGTGGCACGTGCTTGTGGTTCCAGCTACTTGGAAGACTGAGGTGGATCACTGCACTCCAGACTGGACACCAGAATGAGACTCCTACTTAAAAAAAAAAAAAGAATCCTTAGAAAGAAATATTCCAGGCAGAGAAATCAGACTCTAAAGTGAAAATATACCCCTCATGTAAATCCAGGATGGAGTGAGGGAGAGGTGGTAGAGATGACAATGGAGAAATAGGGATAACAGTTGAGGGGATACTGTATCAGTTCTGTGCAATCCTTGTGTAGGTCACTGTGACTGTTGGAGGATCCTCAGCAGAAGAGTGACATGATTTGCCTTACATTAAACATTTGTTGACCAGTGTTGTGAAGATGCTGAATGAATATGGCACTGCCTGTGGGAGGTTGACTCTCCCCTGAGATGTATTCACAAACACTTAGAACACAGGACAGAATGTGACGAATTACAAACTACACACCCAGTAAAGGGGTAAGTCA
This sequence comes from Carlito syrichta, assembly GCF_000164805.1. NCBI lineage: Eukaryota > Metazoa > Chordata > Mammalia > Primates > Tarsiidae > Carlito > Carlito syrichta. Next base: position 1,208 of record NW_007247668.1, read on the forward strand.
TGCCTCTGAGGGGATCAGGGAAGTCTTCCCAGGTTATTTGAAAGAATCTAGAGGAGTGGATGAAACTTTGGCCGGCAAGGATGAAAAAAGAGCACTGCAGAGAGGAACCCCCAAGTAAAAAAGTGCATGGAGACTCAAAAAATGCAGAGGACTCCAGGGACTGTGGACTCTGAAGAGGTGATAGAAGGTAAGACTGGAGGAATGGATCATCAGGGCCGTCTCCAAGAAGACTTTGAATGCTGTCCTAGGGAGTTTGGACCTTATAGACATGGAAAACCATCAGAATCTATGAGCATAAAGCTTGGTCATTAGCTATAAAGTTAATCTGGGTAGTGAGGTTTCATTTAGGCTTTTCTTTTTCGTTATTTATTTATTTTTTTTTGAGTTGGAGTCCCACTCTGTTACCGAGGCTGGAGTGCATTGACATACAGCCACCGCAGCCTCGACCAACTGGGCTCAGGTGTTCCTTCCTCCTCAGCCTTCCAAGTAGCTGGAATTATAGGCACACGCCATCAAGCCGGCTAACTTTTTGATTTATTATAGAGATGAGGTCTTGCCAAGTTGCCCAGCCTGGTCTTGAACCCGTGGGCTCAGGAAATCCTCTCACCTCAGCTTCCCAAAGTCCTGAGACTATAGGCATGAACCACCGCGCCCAGCCTGTTCTTTTTTTTTCTATTCTAAAAATAATTCTGAAATTTTTAATTGAATTAAAAACACATAACATAAAATTTACTATCTCATTTTAAGTTTCAGTATTGTTAAGTATATTTACATTGTTGTGCAATAGATCTTCAGAACTTTTTGTCTCGCAAAACTAAAACTCTATACCCATCGCAAAACTAAAACTCTATACCCATCGCAAAACTAAAACTCTATACCCATGGAACAACAACTGCTCATTTCCCCCTCCCATAGTCCCTGGCAACTACTTTCTACTTCCTCTGTTGGTTTGACCACTCTAGGCACCTCATATATAAGTAAAATCATACAATATTTGTCTTTTTTATGACTGGCTTATTTTACTGGAGTATAATGTCCTCAAGGTTTACTCATGTTGTAGCATATGACAAGATTTCCCTCCTTTTAAAGGCTGAATAATATTCCACTGAATGAATAGACCACATTTTAAGAATTCATCCATTTGTGGATGTACACTTGAATGACTTCTAGCACCTGTAAATAATGCTGCTATAAATATGGGTGAACAAATATCTCTTTGAGATCCCTGCTTCACATTCTTTTGGATACCCAGATGTGGAATTATTGGATCATATGAAAAATAATGTAAAAACAGAACAATAATAATTTCTATTATTTTTTATTATTTCTACTATTAATTTCATTTCCATAGTGGTCACATCATTTTATTTTCCCACCAACTGTGCTCAGGGTTCCAATTTCTCCACATGATTGCCAACACTTGTTATTTTCTGTTTTTTCTTTTTCTAAAGTTAATAACCTTCAATTCCCTTTGCCCTTTCTCATTCCAGCCAACCCAATCTACACCAAGCAGACTTCCGCTAACCTCTCCTATTTCTACTTTTTATGAACCAGCCATAGCACAGAGGAGAAAAGCTAAAAAAATTAAGAGTGCCTGAGGCCCTTCCTTTTCCCTCCGTTGCTGCACTTTCTTTTATTTGCCAATCCATATCAAGGGGATTGAGCATAAACTTTGCTTCTTTGCTAGGTTTTGTGAACATAATGTGATTTTAACCAGATTCAACCAAAAAGCACTCTGAAATCCAGGAGAAAAGGGCATTTTCTTCGTAGTTCCCTTAAAAGTGAAAGTGAATTGCAGCCTGACCAGAATGTTGTCTTTGGCTTCAAAAATCCTTACTTAAAGTGCATCCCATTTTTATTGTTTGACTGTTGAGATGTGAGTCTCTAGCTGATTAGATAAGGAATTCTAAGCAAGGCAGTGCAAGGGTGGAGGAGGAAGATGATAACATTAAAGGCTTTTCTCCTTCAGTTCCTGCTCTCTGAAGCGTTCCTTCATCCTCTGAATTTCCTTCATAGAGATCCACTTACTAACCAAGTCTTTGGCAGATGTTGACTCTTGTTTGAAAGTTTTCTGTTTTCAATAAAAAGTCTTTGATTTTTTTTCCTTCTGTGTTTAAAAAAATTGCTGTAGTTAACTGCCATGGGCCAAATTCTGCCCTTAGTTACTATTTCTATGGCATTTGTATTGTACACATAAGCAAACTCTGAAGTTGATTCCAATGCAAAGGTTTTTTTTTTTTTAATTTTCAATTTTAAAGACGTGGGGTACAATTCAGGGCTAGGTATACAAATGATCATTGTACAGGTAAAGTTTGGGTCTCACTTTGGTCCCCACTTCACCTGGTTTTAATAATGACCACTTACATCTGTATGTCATTTGATATTGTAGAAAATGGTTCCATGTACAGTTGCTCATTTGACACACAAATACAAAAACTATGCAATAGATAAGCTGGAAATATGTAGTCCTATTTTACAGGAGAAGTAATTGAAACTCGGAGAGGTTAGGTGGCTGATGCAAGGCCACACAGGTGCAGATGGGACTCAAGCCCAGATCTCCTGATTCTTAAAACTGTGCCAAGAAGGGTTTATTTTGCTTTGGCAGTTATGGAATTACAAACAAACACACAGAGAGATGATTACTCTCATACCATGTATGGGGTTTCTAATAGACATGAAAAGTGAGGAAGAAAATATAATTAAGTGAAAGCAACCAAATTTGTGAAATGCAAGACACAAATAAGAATCTTGCAGGAACTATTGGGAGGGGATAATGCAAACTATTGAAGAGTAGTGGCTAAGGTAAATTCATCTTCGTATTTTAGATCATTCTCAAGGCAGCATGTTGCACTTAGTACTGAATGAATACAGTAATTAATTAATACAGTTACCGGCTGGACTCGGTGGCTCAGCCTGTAATCCCAGCATTTTGGGAGGCTGAGGCGAGTGGATTGCTTGAGCACGCAGGTTTGAGACCCATCCGGGCTATTTGGCGAAACCTCGTCCGTACAATAAGTGAAAAATTAGCCGGGCGTGGTAGCGCACGCCTGTGATTCCAGCTATTTGGAAGGTTGAGGCGGAAGAGAGTGAAATTCCAACTCAAAAAAAAAAAAAACAAAAAAACAGTTACCTAGAGTTCTAGAGGAAGCTTGACCTAGGGTTTGATGTGACTGGGAGAGCTTAAAGCTCTTCCAGGAATCAAAGCTCCAGCTGGTTAACTGGAGCCTGTTTGTGTGCAGTCAGCAAGGGGGTGGGGGCGGGGGTTGAGGAGGGATGAAGAAATGGTCTTGATTTGCAGTGACTCTCATTCCATCCTCTAAGAATCATTCAGTTGATAAGAGATGCAACGTTGGGCATAAAACTTGTGCTGAGAATTTGCATTTTTTTTTCTAATATGGTAATGATAACGACCTACCAATTGATCTGAAAATTTTGCGGTCACCTGAGGGTGGTGCCTGTCGCACAGCAGGTGCTCAGGAAAGTTACTGAAAGAATGCATGAATGTCAGGAGTTATCAAGGAGCAGACAAGAGCATTCTGGACAAGCCGGGCCCTGTAGAAGAAGCTGTCTTTTTTTTTTTTTTTTTTGAGTTGGAGTCTCACTCTGTCGCCCAGACTGGAGTGCAGTGGCCGCTCCCGGCCACCGCAGCCTCGACCTGCTGGGCTCCGGTGATCCTGCCACCTCAGCCTTCCGAGTAGTCGGAATTACAGACATGCGCTACCATGCTCGGCTGATTTTTTGATTTGTTGTAGAGGTGAGGTCTCACCAAGTTACCCAGGCGGGTCTCGAACCCGCAGGCTCAGGCAATCCACTCACCTCAGCCTCCCAAGGCGCGGGATTACAGGCTGAGCCACCGAGCCCGGCTCCTTCCTTCCTTTCTTGACAGAGTCTCACAAACAATCCTCCATCTCAGCTTCCCAAGTAGCTACGATTATAGGAGCAAGCTGCTGCACCTCACAAGTGCTTGTGTGTGTGTGTGTGTGTGTGTGTGTGTGTGTGTGTGTGTATAAAATCTCAGATCTGTGTGAGAAGTGTTCTTGATTTCCAGAATTTCCTTTTGATTTTTTTCTTAGGGTTTCCACCTTTCTGCTTATGTTACCCATCTTCTTGCATGCTGTCTACTTTTTTCATTATAGTTGTTAGTATATTAATTTTAGTTGTTTTAAATGCCCTATCTCATAATTCCAAACCTAGGTCATTCTTGAGTCTGGTCGGGTTCTGATACTTAGTTTGTCTCTTTAGATTGGGTTTGTTTTTTCCCCTTACTTTTTAGTATGGCTTTTTTCTTTTTTCTGAAAGCAGAATTTGATGTTTTGTGTAATAAGAACTACAGTAAAGAGGCCTTAGTATGTTAATCTGGTTGGGAATTGGGCTGTATTTAATGTTTTATGTACATGTAAGTGCCAGAGACTTTATTTTCCTTTGGGGTCTTTGTATTTTTTTCACCTGTTTTTTTTGTTTTGTTTTGTTTTGTTTTGAGGCGGGGTAGGGTTCCCTAAGAACTTCTTCTTAAATAGAGACTGCATATTGAAGCTCTTTTAGTTGTTATTTACTGTTATTTATTTATTTATTTTTGAGTTGGAGTCTCACTCTGTTGCCCAGGCTGGAGTGCAGTGGCATGCTCATGCCCACTGCAGTTTCTACACGCTGCACTCAGGAGATCTTTCCACCTCAACCTTCTAAGTACCTGGAACTATGGGCGTGAGCCACCCCACCCGGCTAATTTTTTTTGACTTACTGTACAGACAGAAGTCTTGCCAATTTGCCTGGGCTGGCCTTGAACTCCTGGGCTCGGGCAATCCTCTCGCCTCTGTCTCCCAAAGTGCTGGGATTATAGGTGTGAGCCACAGTGCCCATCCTGCTATACATTTAATTAAATCTCAGTCTTGGTGGTCCTGGATCCCTGGGCTGTGACCTTGGAAAGTGTTTCTTATCCTCCCCCCCCGCCCCCCCGCCTCCACTTAGGGGAAAAAAAGTAAGAGGGAGCTGGAATGGAATTGTATTGACTAATTGCCCTTTCCTCAGGTAAATTATGCTCTGGTAAAATTGTTATCTTTGGAGAGCAGGACTTTGTTATGGAAAACACTCTGGGTGAATTTCAAAGCAGTGCCACCCCTTCACCCCCAACCCTGCCAGAAATATGAGGGGACTTTTCTCAGATCTTTATCTTGAGAACTAGGTGGAATAACTGGAGGTAAAACTCACACAAGTGTGGGGCCTCTCAAGATTGTTCTCTAGTAGTTTCTTTAGCAATTTGTCAAAATTACTATTTAAGATCCCTATTAGTTTATGGCTCCAGCAACTTCTGCTCCAAGTAAGCTGATCTCAGTTGATATTATCTATGTTCAACTGTGTCTTCAGATTTCAGGATGGGGGTTTGCTCTATGACCTTACTCCTCTAATAGGTCTAAAAATTGTCATTACTTTTCAATTTATTCAGCTTTTTTTTTCTTGTCATAAGGATAGAAGTGATTACTTCCTAGCATTTCTGCATGTCAGAGCTGATACTAGATCTACTCTGTAATTTTTTTTTTTTTTGAGTTGGAGTCTCACTCTGTCGCCCAGACTGGAGTGCAGTGGCCGCTCCTGGCCACCGCAGCCTCGACCTGCTGGGCTCTGGCGATCCTTCCGCCTCAGCCTTCCAAGTAGCTGGAACTACAGGCATGTACTACCATGCCCGGTTTATTTTTTTATTTATTTTAGAGACAAGGTCTCACCTAGTTGCCCAGGCTGGTCTTGAACCGTTGAGCTCAGGCAATCCTCTCGCTTTGGCATCCCAAAGTGCTGGGATTACAGGCTTGAGCCACCTCGCCCAACCCTATCCTGTATTTTAAAAGACCTCTACTGATCCACTCTCCTTCCCCTCTGGAAGAGTGCTAAATAAAAAACAAAGACAAAAAGTTATCAAGAAAGGTGGAAGGAGTTGGAATTCAAAGTGCATCATTCTTGGTTTCCAACTCTTTATGCTATTAACTGTGTGCTTACCAGTTACATTCCCCCTTCACCTTGACTGAGCTATGAGAGAAGAAAATATTATCTGGAAAAGAGATTTAAAACAAGATTGTCTACTCTGCCAAAGGTTTCATATAAACATGAACAGACAAGTTGCCTGAATCAAGGACTTCAAAGTCTGCAGCAAGGAGATGTAGTTGCCTTGTTGAAAGAGAGTCATTCACAAAATATACAGATGGGGGCACAAAAGAGGAGGAATCACTTGGCTAGATCTCAAGATCTGACAAAATCCACCTGAAATGACGTAGCTCCATTTCTTTCAGACATAAAAAGCTGCCACTCAGGAATTGCCCCCGTGGCAAGGTCAGCCCTGAGCCCAGAGACACGGGGGATTAAAGGGGGAATGATGGGAAAATAAACTAGGGGGCGGGGTGGTTATCTTTGGTACCTTCACACTTCTCTGCTATTCAGGCTGCCTTTCTTCCATCCTGATGACACCCTTCTCTCTACTGTCTCCCTCAAAATATTCAACCCCTAGTTTTACAAGTCTACCTCTCAGCTAGTGGTCAGCCCTCATAATCTTTACACTCATGCTCACACCACCCGCACTTCAAAACATGCAAAGGTACAACCTTTCCAAGGAGTATTACATTTTGACAAAGTTTATCTTAAGAAGAAGCTTCGAAGATAATAATCTAGAAGATGGAGAGTATATTTTTCAGGCAGAAGATCGTACCTGTACCCCCCAACACACACACACTTATAATCACCTAAATGCTTGCCAATTTCCCCTTTTTGTAAAATAGGACAGTGATTTACCATTAACACCTTTTATTAGGGAGCAGGGAAATGATCCATGGTAGTCTCTTCAGAAAAGAAAAGTGATTTTGAAGACACAAGTAAAGTGCCAAAGGGACATATGCCTCTATAATAGAAACACTGAAATACAGTCCATGGGCACCATACATCTCTTTGAAAGGACTGTCAAACACAATTATTCAGAGTATAAAGTTTTGAACTTTTACAGTGATCGAGAAATTTCTCACAGAAAGGGAAAACTTGTGAGAGAACCACAGCCAACTTAGAGTAGCTTTGCGCTTCTCTCTTTTTTTTATTTCATTTTTCAGAGCAAAACTCTTCTACATTTGTAGAAAAAAAAATTAGAATTCAGTTTGTTTTTCTATCCTATGACTTTATTCTCACCCACCTCTAAAATGACTTTGAAATGGGACTTCTGAATGTCAATCCTAAACAAAAGCTAGTATTGTAAAGGAAAAAAGTATTTTTAGCCAGAGAAAGAATTCCAGGAATTTTCATCATTACTGGTGAAAAACATTGAGAAATTTGCCTCCATACACCTAGGAGCCAAAATCTGCAATGATGTGTTTAATCCCAGGCATTTGTTTTCTAGAAAGATGACTAGAATACATAGGGTACTTCAAAGAGAAGTGAAAAATCTAATACAATTTCAGAGATATAGTTAAAGAAGAATATTTAAAGACATTTTAGATACCAAGGACTTATTCTGGTGTGGTTAAATTTTTTTTTTTTTTGAGTTAGAGTCTCACTCTGTCGCCCAGGCTGGAGTGCAGTCGCACACTTGCAGCCACCACAGCCTCGGCCTACTGGGCTCAGGCGATCCTTCCACCTTAGCCTTCCAAGTAGCTGAATCTACCGGTGCACATCACCACACTCAGCTAATTTTTTGATTTATTGTAGAAATGAGGTCTTGTCAAGTTGCCCAAGCTGGTCTCAAACCCCTGAGCTCAGGCAATCCTCTTGCCTTGGCCTCCCAAAGTGCTGGAATTACAGGCTTGAGTCACCACGCCCAGCCTATGGTTAAATTTTTAAATGTCCATAAATTCTGAGTTGAATATGATGTAGAGGTGAAATGACATGATACTAGAAATTTTATTTAAAATACTTCAGAAGCCAGGTGCAGTGGCTCATGTCTATAATCCCAGCACTTGGTGGGAGGCCAAGGTGAGAGGATTGCCTGAGTCTGCAGGTTCAAGAACAGTCTGGGCAACTTGGTGAGACCTCATCTCTACAATAAATCAAAAAATTGGCCGGGCATGGTGGCGCGTGCCTGTAGTTCCAGCTACTTGGAAGGTTGAGGTGGAAGGATCGCCTGAGTCCCGCAAGTTGAGGGTACGGTGGCCATGAGCGTGCGACTACCCTACAGGCTGGG
>NW_007247668.1:9469-14470 GCF_000164805.1 Carlito syrichta
TGAGGGAGGGAGGGAGGGAGGGAGGAAGGAAAGAAGGAAGGAAGGAAGGAAGGAAAGAAGGTAAAGGAAGGAAGGAAGGAAGGAAGGAAGGAAGGAAGGAAAGAAGGAAGGAAGATAAAGGAAGGAAGGAAGCTAGCTGGGTGCAGTGGCTCATACTTGTAATTCCCAACACATTGGGATGCCAAGGCAGGAGAATCACTTGAGTTCAAGATCAGCCTCAGCAATATAGTGAGACTTCATCTCTACAAAAGTAAAACAAAAACTAGTTGGATGTGGTAGAGCATGCCTGTTGCCCCAGGTACTTGGGAGGCTGAGACAGGAGGATCCCTTGAGTCCAGGAGTTTGAGACTGCCATGAACCATGATCATGCCACTGCACTCCAGTCTGTGCAACAGAGGGAGAAATAAGCTCAAAAAAAAAAAAAAAAAAAAAGGAAAAGGAAAAAAGAGAGAGTAGAAGAAGAAGGAAGAGGAGGAAGAGGAAGAGTGGGGAGAAAGGAGGGAGAGAAGAACTAAAATAAATGTGACAAAATAGTGATTTTGAATCACTATTCAAAATGGGTGATGGATATGTGATTTTGAATCTGAGTGATGGCGTATTAGTATCCTGTGGCCACCATAATAAATTACCCCAGACTTGGGCTTAACACAACAAATATTTAGTGTCTCACAGTTCTGGAGGCCAGAGATCTGAAATAAGAGTTATGCTCTACCTGGAGGCTCTAGGAGAGAATTCTTCCTTCCTTTTCCAGCTTCTGATGCCTCCAAATATTCCTTGGACTTGGATGACAGTACTTCAATCCATGCCTCACGGTCACATGGCCATCTCTTCTGTATCTTTTCTTCTTTCGTTTCTTTTAAGAACATGTGTCACTGGATTTATGGCCCACCAGATAATCCAAGATAATCCCCTATCAAGATCCTTAAGTTAATTACATCTGCAAAAATCCTCTTTCCAAACAAGGTCACATCTATAAATTCTTAGGATTAGGACGTACCTTTTTGAAGACCACTACTCAACCCACTACTGAACATATTATATTAGTATATCATTCTTTCTAATTTTCTTTTAAAATAGGGTTAAATATTTCTTAATCTATTAAGAGTTCATACTCAAAAAGGTTTTTAAAAAATATTTCGGCTAAAGAGAATTATATTTTGCTAAGCTTTGAATATGGCAGAGTTCAAAGCAGAAAATTTTAAAGTCTGAGGCAAAAAGTGCTAGGTATGCTCAAGGAACAGAGAAATGCAAACTGATAAAAAAAAAAATACCAGGAAAAAGTAATTCCTTCCTTTCTGTCAACCAAACAGATACAGATAATGCACATAAATGGTGGAAAACAAGCACAGAATTCCTTTCCAGCTTTACCTGATTGCATTTCCAATGGCTATCCCTCCAATCTTTGCAACCTTTCTCATTTCTGAAAGAGGTGACAGAGAGTGCTGGGAGGAAGAATAAGAGAACCTCGTTGGCCTCTTTGTAAAACATTTCAGCATCCAAATCAGGCCATTTCTATCCTGGGCTACATAGATTCAGGCTGCTTGTTCTCACACTAATGGTAATGTGAACATTCGTAAGCTAGGACTGGCAGGACCAAAATTATGAATCAGGTCAGGTTTGTCTTCCACACATCTTCTACTTTGCTTTTTAGCATCTTCAGCACTAGGAAGAAAAACTCCTCCAGACACTAAATTCAAGAGGCCACTGGAGCACACTTCCTTAATTCACTTCCTGAGAGGAAAACTGTTTTTACTCTGGATCCAGGACACAGTCACAGTACAGGGAGTAAGCTATGGGCCACCAAGGGTTCATGAATTTGGAGGAGGACCTTTTCATTGGAGGAACAGGAGAAGGATTAGAATTCTCCTTTTTTTTTTTTTAGTTGCATTCTCGCTCTGTCACTCAGGCTGGAGTGCAGTGGCACCCTCAAGGCCACCACAGCCTTGACCTGCTGGGCTCAGGTGATCCTTCCACCTCAGCCTTCCAAGTAGCTCGAACCCCAGGCTCATGCCACCACACCCGGATAATTTTTTGATTTATTGTAGAGATGAAGTCTCGCCAAGTAGCCCAGGCTGGTCTTGAACTCCTGATCTCAGACAATCCTCTCTCTTCCACCTCTCAAAGTGCTGGGACTACAGATGTGAGCCACCGTGCCCAGCTGGAATTCTCCATTTTGGCTTATTTTTCCTTTCCATGTGCTGGAAAAGTATGAATGGCCTAAGGGTAAAAGAGGCTAGGGTAAAGATGATGTTGTGAAAAGGGGATTGTCTGGAGTTGTGCACAACCTACCCTGCTGGCCCCACGTCATCACAGTAAGGAGGGCCAGACAGGGATTTAGGGTCTTAGCAATATTAAAGAATGTACACTTAATGTGTGTTGCCATGCTACCTACCCCTCAGAGACGTCTGCTAAGCTGTCTCAGTTTCCTTAGTCTAAGAAACTAACATTGAAGCAAATAGAAGTGTTTTGGCCATCTTCAGTGTGAGATTCCTACAGGGTGACTCCATGTGACGTGAAGTCCTAGAAGGAAGCACTGATAAAGCAATGAAAACTCGTCCTGCTATAGTCATTATTACCTTCAGGAACAACAGTGTTGTGCTGAGCAGGTTCTATAGGCCCTGCCCACTGTCATCCATTTGCCAAAGTGATAGGGTCAGGCAGCCATGTTTTCCACCAGTCTCTTATGGCCATGGGACCAGGAAGGGGACCCTAAGGTATGGCTGTCCATGACTTATAGCCTGCACATGGTCCGTCAGCTTCTTTCCACCAGCAATTTGAACGGAAAAATCACAAGAAGGGGTTAGTTAGCAGCAGGAGGCACAGAAACCCAAAGGATGCAGAAACTGATGCCCAAGGTAGGTTTGTGGTCATGAGGGCCAAGTCAAAGACAAGAAGGAAGAAAAATTATGAATAAGCAGAAGAAATTCTCAGTGGGGAGAGGAGAGGCTACAAGTAGAGAATCAGAATGACCATGTGTCCTCTGAGAGACCACAGGGAACACCAGGCCCCTAGAGCAGCCCCCGTTCCTGGCTCCTTTCAGATTCAGGGTTAGTGCCCAGGTATTGTTACAATAAATTTCATTTGTCTCAGGATAATTTTATTGTGTCTTTTACACATCCAAATTATATAAGCCAGAATAATTTTCCTTCAACTCCATAGTGTGCTTGATTGTGCTTTCTCTGTCTAGCCTAAATTCCTGTCCCATTTCAATGAAGTGTAACCTAGTTTCACTGGAGAACACTTGAGACACACCAAATTCAACAGGAACAGGAAGTGTGCAAAGCCTGCCCTACTGGAAAATTACTGAGCTTATCAAACTATACAGGACACCTATTCTCGAATCCTGACCCTGGAGATGAAGAATGGTAGAGTAAGGCTGGCTGGGGCATGGGTCTGGTAGGGATAGAGAAAAAGGAAGATGGCATCCACCTCTGTTCCCCACTTCTTGATGTTCTTTGCCATCTTTTCCCTTGATTCTAGTAAAAACATGCTGTTCCTTAGCTGTCTCTCCTTTTAGGTCCTCTGACAAACTGCTCCCCACTAAACATGCAAGTGGCAAATGAAATTTAATGTTCTCTCCTTTACTGTATCTCCATTAAAGTTATGGATGTTTCCTTAATCCCTGAATTTTTTTTTTTTTTTTGTGTTGGAGTCTCATTCTGTCGCCCAGGCTGGAGTGCGGTGGCACGCGGCCACTGCAGCCTCTACCTGCTGGGCTCAGTGATTCTTCCGCCTCAGCCATCCAAGTAGCTAGAACAACAGGCATGCACCAACATGCCTGACTAGTTTTTTTTTTATTTATCGTAGAGTCGCGGTCTTGCCAAGTTGCCCAGGCTGGCCTCGAGCCCCTGGGCTCAGGCAATCCTCTCGCCTCCACCTCCTAAAGTGCTGGGATTACAGACGTGAGCCACCATGCCCAGTTAATCCCTGATTTTCAAATGGGAAGGAAAGGAAGGAAGGAAAAAGAAAAAAGAAGTGCTCTTTTTGTTAGGAGAGAGTGGTGGATTGTCATTCAAAAAAGCGTGTTAAATATTTGAACGCAAACTTGTATTGGAAAATTTTAAAGTAAAGCAAAGTTCCAGCTGCGAAGTTTAATGAATCTTGGCTGGTAGCAAGGCACTGAGGATGATATGACCCCAGGAGTTAATATCAGAATCTCAGCTGGTGGAGAATGGAGCATGTGGGGAGCTGAAGTGGAGTTTTATCTAAGAGAACTGAGATTTTAAAAAATGGAGAAACTCTACCTTAAGCTAAAGAAATCTCACTTGGGTGCCACAATTTCAGGTTTCAGCAGAGTCAAACATATGTTATTGGGCACAGATCTTTCTGGTCTCTCCAACACCCTCACGTAGTTGATGCTTATTTTTGTTGCTTGTATATGAAGCTTTCTTTATACTTTCCTCACATATTTTCAGCTTTCTAACTCTTATCTCTCATTTTCCCTTGAGAATGCCCCTTCTTTGCTTGACACATAGGGAACAGGGTAAAGCTTCCATGAGAGCTCTTTCTTCTATTTTAATGACATTAGTTTGCCTAAGAATGAAATATTTTTCCAAAACTGCCTGTTAAAGTTAATAACAGCAGCCAGTTGTGTCAAGCCAAGAAAAGCACTTAAAAAACAAACAAGCAAACAAACAAAAAAACCCAGCATTTACAGGGAGCAAGTAATTTCTGCTGTCAAAGCCAAAAATTGTGTATCTAATCCACTGAACTGTGGAATTATCCTCAGAATTCTAACATTCAGTGACTGAAATGTCATAAATCAACAAATAGTAATTTGCTTGTTTTCTCACATATAAACACTAAAACTTAACTTATTTTCTTACATAGCAAAAGCTCAATTTAGTCAACAATCAGGTTACAAATGTATACACTTCCACCTTTTCTTAAAAGCAAAGATTGCATAACTTATTATTTTTTAAATTTGTTTTTATCATCTGTTGATGTTATCTTCCTAATGTAATGCACATCTTTTTTTTTTTTTTTTTTTTTTTTTTTTTG
>NW_007247668.1:14490-16770 GCF_000164805.1 Carlito syrichta
CCGGATAATTTTTTTTGATTTATTGTAGAGGTGAGGTCTCGCCAAGTTGCCCAGGCAGGTCTTGAACCCGCGGGCTCAGGCAATCCACTCACCTCAGCCTCCCAAAGTGAGGGATTACAGGCTGAGCCACCGAGCCTGGCTCATCTTCAAGCCTATTAAAGAGAACACAGGGAACAGATTACCCAGTGGAAAGTATATGCACTTCAAAATTAGAACAGAGACCCAATTCTGACTTCCCACTCCTTACTAGTTGTTTGATTTGGGAAAAATTGGTTTAACAACTTTTGATCTTCAGTTTCTTTATCTAGCAAATGTTTAAAGTATGACTGATTCATAGGGCGTTGGGAAGACAAAAACAAACTATCTCCAAGGGGTGAATAGCACTGCTATACATTCAGCTGCCCAAGTCAGAAACTTCAGAATCATCCCTAATATCTCCTATTCTCTCATTCCCCACATTTAATCTAAAAATAATCCAGTAGGGTCAACCTTCATAATATACGTCAATTTGTTTTCCCTTGTCTTCATTGTTACTGCTCTTACTAGTCTTAGACATCATGGTTTCTTACTTTTACTGTTGCTCCAATCTCCTGACTGGCTTCTCCCTCTACTTCTACTCTTGTTCCTCCCCTCATTCTCAATCTATTCTCCACATGGTAGTATTTTTTTTTTCAATAGAGTCAGGTCTCATTATGATGGCCAGGGTGGTCTCCAATTCCTGGCCTCAAGCAATACTCCTGCCTTGGCCCCCCAAAGCGCTGGGATTATAGGCGTGAGTTATTGCACCCAGCCATGTTTCTTAAAAACATAAATCAGCCAGTCATGGTGGTTCACGCATGTCATCCCAGCACTTTGGGAGGCAGAAGTGAGAGGATAGCCTGAGTTCAGGAGTTCGAAATCAGCCTGAGCAAAATGGCAAGACCTCATCTCTACAATAAATAAAAAAATTTTTAAAAAAAGTCTGCGCAGCAGGTCACGCCTATAATCCCAGCACTTTGGGAGGTGGATACAAAAGGATTGATTGCCTGAGCTCAGGAGTTGATAATCAGCCTGAGCAACATGGTGAGATCTCGTCTCTATAATAAATAAAAAAGTTAGTCGAGCGTGATGGCGCATGCCTGTGGTTCTAGCTACTTGGAAGACGGAAGTGGAAGGATCGCCTGAGCCCAGTAGGTCAAGGCTGCAGAGCATACCACTGCACTCCAGCCTGGTCAATAGAGTGAAACTCCAACTCAAAAAATAAATTTAAAAAAGCAAAAAACTAAAAAACCATAAATCATGCCACTCCCTTGCTTAATCCTTTCTGATGGCATTCCATCATATTTTTAAAATGACATCTTTATTGAGATATAATTCACATACCAGAAAACTCACTCTTTTAAAGTATACAAATTAAAGTGTATAATGTGGTTTTGGTATATTCAAAATATTTAATCAACACTACTATCTAATTTCAGAACACCAATACCCACAAGTAGTTACTACCATTCCCTTCTCTCTCAACCCCTAACAACTACTAATTTACTTTCTAGGCCTGGCTGGATGGCTCAGCGTGTAATCCCCTCACTTTGGGAGGCCGAGGTGAATGGATTGCCTGAGCCCGCGGGTTCGAGACCCACCTGGTCAACTTGGCGAGACCTCATCTCTACAATAAATTTTAAAAAAATTAGCTGGGCATGGTAGCGCACACCTGTAGTTCCAGCTACTTGGAAGGCTGAGGCGGAAGGATCGCCGGAGCCCAGTAGGTCGAGGCTGCGGTGGCCGGGAGCGGCCACTGCACTCCAGTCTGGGTGACAGAGTGAGACTCCAACTCAAAAACAAACAAACAAATTTGTTTTCTGCTGCTATAGATTTGTCTGTGCTGAACATTTCATATAAATGGAATACTATAATACATGACTTTTTATGTCTGACTTTTTTGTATAGCATAGTGCTTTCAAGAATTGTCTATGTTATAGCTCGTATCAGTACATTATTCCTTTTTATTGCTGAGTAATATCCCAACATATGTATCTACTACATTTTGATTATTCATTAATAAGTTGATGAACATTTGCTTGTTTTCTCTTTTTGGCTATTATAAATAATGCTAGCCGGGCTCCGTGGCTCAGCCTGTAATCCCGTGTCTTTGGGAGGCTGAGGTGAGTGGATTGCCTAAGCCCACGGGTTCGAGACCCGCCTGGGCAGGCGAGACCTCATCTCTACAATAAATCAAAAAATCAGCCAGGCGTGGTAGCGCATGCCTGTATTTCTGGCTACTCGGAAGGCTGAGGCGGAAGG
>NW_007247668.1:16790-17355 GCF_000164805.1 Carlito syrichta
TTTTTTGAGTTGAAGTCTCACTGTGTTGCCCAGACTGGAGTGCAGTGGCCGCTCCCGGCCACCACAGCCTCGACCTGCTGGGCTCCGGCAATCCTTCTGGGCGCACTACCACGCCCAGCTAATTTTTTGATTTATTGTAGAGATGAGGTCTCGCCAAATTGCCCAGGCGGGTCTCGAACCCACAGGCTCAGGCAATCCACTCACCTCAGCCTCCCAAGGCGTGGGATTACAGGCTGAGCCACCGAGCCCGGCTGTGAAAAATTTTTGAAAGGCTGAAGCGGTTTGATGTAAAGGGAAGTGTGTCTCCTCCCTCTTCTTTATTTTTGTGGGGTTTTTTTGGTTTGTTTTTTTTTTGAGTTGGAGTCTCACTCTGTCACCCAGACTGGAGTGCCGAGGTACGCTCCCAACCACTGGAGCCTCGCCCTGCTGGGCCCCGGTGATCCTTCTACCTCAGCCTTCCAAGTAGCTGGAACTACAGGTGCGTGCTACCACACCCGGCTAATTTTTTTTTTATTTTTATTTTATTGTAGAGATGAGGTCTTGCCAAGTTGCCCAGGCGGGTCTC
>NW_007247668.1:17447-22429 GCF_000164805.1 Carlito syrichta
GGCCACTGCACTCCAGTCTGGGTGACAGGGTGAGACTCCAACAAAAAAAAAAAAAAATTACTGAGTCATATGATAAATTTGTATAACTTTTAGTTTAGTTTTGTTTTTTTGAGTTGGAGTCTCTCTGTTGCCCAGGTTGGAGTTCAGTGGCACACTCATGGCAACCACAGCCTCGATCTGCTGGGCTCAGGTGATCCTTCTGCCTCAGCCTTCCAAGTAGCTGGAATTACAGGCGTGCACCACCATGCCTGACTAATTTTTTATTTATTGTGGAGATGAGGTCTCGCAAAATTGTTCAGGTCAGTCTCGAACCCGTGGACTCAGGCAATCCTCTCACCTTGGCTTCCCAAAGTGCTGGGATTATAGGCGTGAGCCACCGCACCAGACCTGTGTAATCTTTTAAGGAACTGCCAAACTGTTTTTCAAAGCAGTTGCACTATTTTACAAACCTCCCCAGCACTGAATGACAGTTTCAATTTTTCCACTTTGTCACCAACACTTGTTGTCTGTCCTTTTTATTATAGCCATGAATGAAAAGATTTCTCATTGTGGTTTTGATTTGTATTTACCTGATGACTAATGATACTGAGCATCTTTTTATTGTTTATTATTCATTTGTATATTTCTTTTATTAATTTTATTGTTATATATTTGTTTGTTTGTTTTTTTAATAGAAATGAGTTCAGGCTTTGTTGTCCAGACTGATTTTGAACCCCTGGACTCAAGCAGTCCTCCTGTCTCAGCCTCCCAAAGTGCTGGGATTATAGGCATGAACCACCATGCCTAAACAGCTATTTGTATATTTCTTTGGAGAAAATTCTATTCAAATATATTGCTCATTTTAAAAATTAGGGTCTAGTACAGCAGCTTATACCTGTAACCCCAGCATTTTGAGAGGCCAAGGTAAGAGGATTGCTTGAGCCCAGGAGTTTGAGACCAACCTGGGCAACATAGTAAGACTTCATCTCTACAAAAAAAGTTTTAAACAATTAGCTGGGCATGGTGGGATATGTCTGAAGTCCCAGCTACTCAGGAGACTGAGGAAAAGGGATTGCCTGAGCTCAAGGTCAAGATTGGTGAGCCATGATTGTGCCGTTTCACGCCAGCCTGGACGAAAGAGTGAGATTTTGACAAATAAATAAATAAATAAATAAATTTTCCTCTTGTTTTTTATTGCTGAGTTGTAAGAATTCTTATGAACTAGGTACAGTTTGCTTAATAGATAAATGATAAGCAAATATTTTCTTCCATTGTGTTGGTTATCTTCTCACTTTCTTAATGATAAAGATAGTTTTACTTCTTCTTTTCCGATATGGACAGCTTTTATTTCTTTTTCTTGCCTAATTTCCCTGACTAGAACTTCCACTGTAATGTTGAATAGAAGGGGTAAGAATGAACATCCTTGTGTTGTTCCTAGTCTTAGGGGGACAGTATTCAGTCTTTCATCAAGTGTGATGTTAGCTGTAGGATTTTTCATAGATGGGCTTTATTAGCTTGAGGAAATTCCCTTATCTTTCTAGTCTGTGGAGAATCTTTAACATAAAAGGATGGTGAATTTTGTCAAATGCCTTTTTTGTGTATATTAATATGACCACGTGTTTTTTTTTTCTTTATCCTATTGATATGCCATATTAAATCAACTGATTTCCATACTTTCAACCAACCTTGCACATCTGGCATAAATCTTACTTGGTCATGATGTGTAATTCTTTTTATATATTGCACTATTCAGTTTGCTAGTATTTTATTGGAAGTTTTTGCATCTATATTCATAAGGGATATTGATCTGTAGTTTTCTTGTCATGTCTTTGTCTGTTTTTGGTATCAGGGTAACACTAGTTTCATAGAATCATTTGGGAAATGTTCCCCTCCTTGACTGTTTTTTGAAAGAGCTGGTGAAGAACTGATGCTAATTTCTCTTTTTTTTTTAGTCGGAGTCTCACTCTGTCACCTAGGATAGAGTGCAGTGGCACACTCACAGTCACTGCAACCTCGACCTACTGGGCTCAGGTGATCCTTCCGCCTCAGTCTTCCAAGTAGCTGGAACCACAGGTGTGAACCACCATGCCTGGCTAATTTTTTGACTTATTGTAGAGACGAGATCTCACCAAGTTGCCCAGGCTGGTCTCGAACCCCTGAGCTCAGTCAATCCTCTCGCCTCAGCCTCCCAAAGACCTGGGATTATAGGCTTGAGCAACCGCGTCTGGTTTATCTTTTATTTTCTTTACTATGGTACACTCAGCATTTAACACAGTGCCTGGCTAGTAGTAGCTCAATAAAGTTTTACTGTACAGAACTTAAAAGGGGGAATTTAAAGTCAAAACTAAGAGATGTATAATATACTAAAAATATAAAATATGCTTGCTATTTTTTTTTTTCAGGTGGAGTCTCACTCTGTCGCCCAGGTTGGAGTGCGGTAGCATGCTTACAGCCACTGCAAGCCTTGACCTGCTGAGCTCTGGCGATCCTTCCACCTCAGCCTTCCAAGTAGCTGGAACTACAGGCACGTGCCACCAAGCCCAGATAATTTTCCTTGATGTATTGTAGACACGTGGTCTCGCCAAGTTGCCCAGGCTGGTCTCAAACCCCTGGACTCAGGCAATCCTCTCACCTAGGCCTCCCAGAGTGCTGGAATTATAGGCGTGAGCCACCGTGCCAGGCCTTGCTTGTTATTCTTAATTGAACAATATTACTTATGCGTTTGTTTGTTATTAAACATCAGGTACTGTCCCTATTTCTAAAACTTGGATATCTTTATCCAATGTGGGCAGAATGATGATACCACATAGATGCCATTAGACAAAAGAGGGTCTTATCTAACACATAAACTTTTCATTTGGCTAGTGTTTAATTTAATTGAATTTTTTGAGACAGAGACTCACTCTCATCCACGCTGGAGCGCAGTGGCATGATCACAGTTCATTGTAGTCTCAAACTCTTGGGCTTAAGTGTTCCTCCTACCTCAGCTTCCTGTGTAGCTAGTACTACTGGCACGAATCACCACTCCCAGTTAATTTTTTTTCTAAGTCAGAGTCTCCCTCTGTCGCCAGGCTGGAGTGTAATGGCATGTTGCTCATGGCCACCACAGCCTCGACCTGTTGGGCTCAGGCAATCCCTCCACCTTAGCCTTTCAAGTAGCTGGAGCTACAGGCATGTGCCACCATGCCTAGCTAATTTTTTGGTTTATTGTAGAGATGAGGTCTTGCCAAGTTGCCCAGGCTGGTCTCAAACCCATGGGTTCAGGCAATCCTCTCCCCTCCCCTCTGCCTCTCAAAGTGCTAGGATTACAGGTATGAGCCACCGTGCCCTGCCCAGCGAATTTTTTTTATTTTTTAATTTTTCTGTAGACATGAGATCCCCCTATGTTGCCCAG
The DNA here is from genome assembly GCF_000164805.1 of Carlito syrichta. Taxonomy (NCBI): domain Eukaryota; kingdom Metazoa; phylum Chordata; class Mammalia; order Primates; family Tarsiidae; genus Carlito; species Carlito syrichta. The sequence goes on from NW_007247668.1 coordinate 20,821, forward strand.
GCTGGTGTCAAACTCCTGGCCTTGAGTGATCCTCCTGCCTCAGCCTTCCAAGGTGCTGGGATTATAAGTGCAAGTCACTGCATCTGGCCTATTTTTTAATTTTTAAATATCTTGGAATATTCTGGGGGACCTTCAATTTCAAAAGAATTTTTTCTTAGAAAGTACTTAGTCTTGGCATAATGCTTTGTACACAAATGGTGCTCATAAAATAAGTAAATGTTTATTTATTCATTAATTTTTTTTTTTTTTTTTTGAGTTGGAGTCTCACTCTGTCGCCCAGACTGGAGTGCAGTGGCCGCTCCCGGCCACCACAGCCTCGACCTGCTGGGCTCCAGCGATCCTTCCACCTCAGCCTTCCGAGTAGCCAGAATTATAGGTGCGCGCTACCACGCCCGGCTAATTTTTTGATTTATTGTAGAGATGAGGTCTCGCCTGCCCAGGCGGGTCTCGAACCCGCGGGCTCAGGCAATCCACTCACCTTAGCCTCCCAAAGGCGCGGGATTACAGGCTGAGCCACCGAGCCCGGTTTCATTAATATATTAATTGACATTTATCAAGTTCCTAGTATGTACTAGGCATTTATTTGTGTGTGTGTGTTGGAGTCTCACTCTGTCGCCCAGACTGGAGTGCAATGGCTGCTCCCAGCCACCGCAGCCTCGACCTGCTGGGCTCCGGCGATCCTTCCGCCTCAGCCTTCCAAGTAGCTGGATCTACAGGCGCGTGCTACCACGCCTGGCTAATTTTTGATTTATTGTAGAGATGCGGTCTCGTCAAGTTGCCCAGGCGGGTCTCGAACCTGCGGGCTCAGGCATTCCACTCACCTCAGTCTCCCAAAGGCGCAGGATTACAGGCTGAGCCACTGAGCCCAGCTCTAGGCATTTATTAAGACTTTAGGATTCAGAGTCAAATACAAAATCTCCTGACCTAGGAGGAGTAAGGTACACTCATGTTCCCACTAGAAAGCAGTGAGGCCAAGGACAGAGGTCTGTAGGTGGTGCTAACAGAGGAACAGCAAGGCAGACGGGAGGCGACAATGGTGTAAACCAGGAGTCACAAACTCAAATGCCTCAGGAGCCAGATAGGCTTGATATGAGACACTGAAAGTGGTAGAGTTGCCAGGTGTGGTGGCTCACACCTGTAATCCCAGCACTTTGGGAGGCAGAGGCGAGAGGATTGCCAGAGCCCATGGGTTCAAGACCAACCTTGGCCACTTGGTAAGACCTTGTCTCCACAATAAACAAATAAATTAGCCAGGTGTGGTGGTGTGTGACTGTGGTTCCAGCTACTTGGAAGGCTGAGGTGGAAAAAAATCACCTGAACCCAGCATGTCAAGGCTGGGGTGGCTGTGAACAATGGGACTCTGACTCAAAGAAAGAAAAAAAAAAAAGAAAAAGAAAGTGGTAGAGTCTGTGACCAGGAAAAACAGTACATTCTATTTGAAGACATCTTTTGTCTAAATTAAAAACAAAGGAACCAGATGTCATGACTCACACCTGTAATCCTAGCACTTTGGGAGGCCAAGGCAGAAGGATTACTTGAACCCAGGAGTTTTAGACCAGCCTAGGCAATATAGCGAGATATCATTTCTACAAAAAAAAAAAAAAAAAAA
>NW_007247668.1:22449-23452 GCF_000164805.1 Carlito syrichta
AAAGACTGGACATGGTGGCTCACAACTACAAACCCAGCATTTTGGGAGGCAGAGGCAAGAGGATTGCCTTAGCCCACGAGTTCCAGACCAGCCTGGGCAACATGGCAAGACCTCGTCTCTACAGTAAATCAAAAAATTAGCTGGGTAAGGTGGTGTGCACCTGTAGTTCTAGCTACTTGGAAGGCTAAAGCAGAAGGATCATCTGAACCTGGGAGCACATAGGAGCATATTTCTAGTTTTGGAGGAGTTTGTTTTTAACACTTAAATAACCTGTTTTCAGTGTTGCCTACCAAAAGCCTGATTTGGTGATTTTTATGGCATACACACTCACACCACTGTGACTGAGTTCGAGCTGCCAGCATGACATCACTGAACCCAAAGCAGGTGAGTAATATGCACAGTCGACTCTCTTGAGCTAAAACTGGCCAGCTCCAACACAACAGCAGTGGTTTTGATTCTTCTTCTTTCCTTCTGCTATTGGCTTTGGCTCACACCGCTGACCAAAGAGCTGTTTTCAGCCTGAAGATGTATTTTGCCTGGCTGCCACAGTCCTTTTGTTTTTTTCTTTTTCTGTTTCTTTTTGAGTTGGAGCCTCACTCTTGTCACCCAGGCTAATGTGCAGTGGCATGCTTATGGCCACTGTAGCCTCGACCTGCTGGGCTTAGGCGATCCTTCCACCTCAGCCTTCCAAGTAACTGAAACTACATACGCACACCCACCAGGCTCGGCTGGTTTTTGTGATTTATTGTAGAGACGACGTCTCACCAAGTTGCCCAGGCTGGTCTCAAACCCCCGGGCTCAGGCAATCCTCTCTCCTCGGCCTCCCAAAGTGCTGGAATTACAGGCTGAGCCACCAGCACAGTGTTCTTTATTTGATTTTATTTGCACTCAGGATTAATACATAGTTAAATGTACTTTGTCTCACAAAAGACAAATAACTAAGCAAATAAAATCCATTCAAGAGTAGAGTTGTATTTTTATTTCTTTTTTTTTTTTTTTTTTG
>NW_007247668.1:23561-30576 GCF_000164805.1 Carlito syrichta
GAGATGAGGTCTTGCCTGCCCAGGCGGGTCTCGAACCCGCGGGCTCAGGCAATCCACTCACCTCAGCCGCCCAAAGGTGCGGGATTACAAACTGAGCCACAGAGCCCGGCTTTTTTATTTCTTTACGTATATTTTTAGATGATAAACTCATCTGAGACTATGGTTGTGGAAATAGTAGGAACTAAGGAATTATCTTAATTACAGGGAATCAACTGTCATTTTCTTTGTTTAGTATTGATTGCTATTTACACTCTGTGAGAAATTCTTGTTGAAATCAAATCCCTCAAATATTATTTCAAGTATAGTACTACTTACATGTCCTTATTTAATTGTTTTTCTAATTCCACTTCCCACTTGAAAAATGTGATGATGCAATTTATTATCAAACTTTTAGAGCTGGGAATAACCTTGGAGATTATTGCTTCCAAGGTAGTCATATGGATTTCAACTCACAAAAGCCATCATTGCTATTGGCTGCCTGGAGTTCTCAGCAGGAAAAGAAATTTCATTCCACTGTAGCAACTGCTTTGATATAGAAGGGGAAGATGTCATCATGAGTTCAATCTCATTTTGATCTAGTTTAATCTCCTTGCAGGATAGAAACGGAAGCCATAATATAATAGGTTGAGTCTTGTCAAAGTTATGCAATCAGTCCATGGCATTGCTAGGATTGTAAATTCAGCAACAAGCTGTTTTTGAATAAACTTTCTCACCTTCACCCCCAGCACCCAGTTGTTTTAAAATTTGTCCCCAAATACCTGTCAAGTACATTTTTTCCACCTCAATTCCTGTAATTCTGCCAGTATCTCTCTCCATTTCAACATACAATCCATCCTCCTTGACCTAGAACACTGCCAGAAAAGAATTCTTTTTGTTTTGTTTTGTTTTGTTTGAGTCGAGGGTCTTACTCTTTCACTCTGACTGGATTGCAGTGGCACAATCAAAGCTCACCTCAGCCTCAAACTCCTGGGTTCAAGCAATCTTCCTGCCTCGGCCTCCCAAAGTGCTCAGATTACAGGTAAGAGCCACTGTACCTGGCACTTGACTTTTTATGATTGGTCTGTAAGAGTTTTTAAAACATATGAATCCTTATATCCTTTCTGGATACGTGTCCTTAGCCATATATATATCATGTAATACTAAAAGATGTAGAGTGGGAGAAAATATTACATACTATTACATTTTAAAAGTATGGGCAACTTGGTGAGAGTTTTTTAATTTTGATTAAGTTTAATTTTCAGTTTTGTCTTCTATGACACTTGTGACTTGTCTAAGAAATATTTTTTGCCAGGCTCGGTGGCTCAGCCTGTATTCCCGCGCTTTGGGAGGCCGAGGTGAGTGGATTGCCTGAGCCCGCGGCTTCGAGACCCTCCTGGGCAACTTGGCGAGACCTCATCTCTACAATAAATAAAAAAATCAGCCGGGCGGGGTAGCGCGCACCTGTAATTCCGGCTACTCGGAAGGCTGAGGCGGAAGGATCGCCGGGCCCGGCGGGTCGAGGCTGCGGTGGCCGGGAGCGGCCACTGCACTCCAGTCTGGGCGACGGAGTGAGACTCCAACTCAAAAAAAAGAAATATTTTCCTACCCTAAAGTCATAAAAATATTTTTCTGTGGTTTTTCTAGAAGGTTTGGTCTTTTAGTTTTCATATTTAAGTCTGTGATCATTTCTTTTTTTCATCATAAAGGGGAAAGAAACTTAATCTTAAGCAAAGAGGTATAAATGGCAGACTGTTATTGAGTTCATCCATTATTTAGGTTGGGAAAGTTGAAGTGTTGGCATTAACACAGTGGAAGAACAAGCGCTTCTGTTATTCTGACTCTGTAGAACATTCTGATCCCTACTCTGACTATATAAACGAGCTATACCTGGGTTTTCTTAAAGAGTTGAGAGGAGATTTAAGGAATTTGGGGGAGACTGAGAATACACAGAATTGTAGAAAATCCCTGGGCTTCAAATGACCCCCTAGCCAGGTCTCCAATTCATATCTGCTTGGGCCCCTTCTGCAATTAGTGAAGACTGGTAAAAGTTAGGGCCCTAGGCCAGACTCGGTGGCTCAGCCTAAAATCCCAGCACTTTGGGAGGCCGAGACGAGTGGATTGCCTGAGCCCGCAGGTTCGAGACCCACCCAGGCAACTTGGCGAGACCTCATCTCTACAATAAATAAAAAATTAGCCTGGCGTGGTAGCGCGCGCCTGTAGTTCCGGCTACTTGGAAGGCTGAGCAGAAGGATCGCTGGAGCCCAGCAGGTCGAGGCTGCGGTGACCGGGAGCGGCCACTGCACTCCAGTCTGGGTGACAGAGTGAGACTCCAACTCAAAAAAAAAAAAAAAAAAAAGCTAGGGCCCTGATACCCTCCAACATGAACACCTCCAGAGCTCAGAGTTATAGAGGAGAGGGAGGGTAGGGTAAGAAAAGGAGAATCATATTGTTAGTTATAATGTGCCAGAATTAAATAAATATGAGTTATGTCTCCAATGTGGATATAAAGAAAGATGACCAGAATTCGGGGCCTTGTCAAATTCCTAAATCCTTTCCAGCTACTAATGAAGCAACTATCACCCAATATGAGTTTGTCAAGGAAAGTATATATGCACAACAGACAAGACCAGGCATAGGGACACTTTATAACAAGAACTTGTGACCTTGACCTCAGCGTTGTCTTCTAGTGAGCTAGGTTGAACTCTGTGTGTTGCATGGTCTTATCTTACTCCTAAGGTCTAGGTCTCATACTTAAAGCAGCAAAGTAACCTCTTTGGTATTTTAATCTAGGTCAGAAATGGCAAGTATCTGGCTCATGCACAGCCACTACTACTTCTGTGGCTATAGCAGATAGTTTTGGTGTGCTACCCAGATATCCTTTTTGGGACCCAGGAATTCATTCTCCCTACTTCCAGAAGTGTTAGCCACCAATGGCTCATAATTACATCACTCTCTAGGAATGGCCTTGGTCAAAGGAAGCTACCTTGCTTAAGTTTACAGATCTTCATGGTCATTGTTGGAAGGAGTAAGGAGAAGGGGTTGGTGCTAAAACCTGCTACCTTTGCCTCATATGGGACAACCCAGCTCCAGAGATCCCCATAATATCAGCTAAGGTCTTTGTTGCAACTACAGTCTCATCTTTCTTCCCTCATTTCCTTACAACTGTTGTTCTGGAGTGTACTCCATAATAAACCTCCTGTAAACAATTCTCTGAGTCTCAGAATCTGTTTGTGTAGAATCTACCTAAAACCATGTCAGAATGCACTACTATTTAATCATTACTTGCTTTTTTATGCTGAGACTGGGTAAATATTAAGGGCCTTTCTCAAAACAGTTCTTTAAGTAACTACAAAAAACCAACTAGAGTGACAAACAAGTTGAAACCCATTTATCATCCCTGCTCCAAGCCCTCATTTTAATATCAGTCCTCTAGATCTTAGTGTTCTGGTGGCAAGAAGAGACAAGGAGTGGCATGCTTGAGGAAAAGTGCACCAAAAATAATAATAATAGGCCGGGTTCGGTGACTCAGCCTGTAATCCCAGAGCTTTGGGAGGCCGAGGTGAGCAGATTGCCTGAGCCCGTGGGTTCGAGACCCACCTGGGCAACTTGGTGAGCCCTCATCTCTACAATAAATCAAAAATGAGCCGGGCGTGGTAGCGCGCGCCTGTAGTTCCAGCTACTTGGAAGGCTGAGACGGAAGGATCGCCGGAGCCCAGCAGGTGAGGCTGCAGTGACTAGGAGCGGCCACTGCACTCCAGTCTAAGTGAGTGAGACTCCAACTCAAAAAAATAAATTAATTAATTAATAATAATAATAAGAGAGTTACTTGAATCCAAGGTTTCAAGCAAAGCCAATCAAAACTGTTGCTCCCTAATTATCCAAAGAGTCTTCCAGGTGGGAGACAGTCCTGGACTGCACATTATGTAGGGGAAACCAATATAAAAGGGTCAATCCAAGAAGAGAACCTGACACTTACTCTCAGGTTTGTCTCAGTAAGACAGTCTTACTGTTTGTCACACCAAGTTTCCATTCCCTAACATCAAGGTCATAAAACATGCTTGGCCATGACCAACCATACCAGGATCTTCCTGCTCTCTCTTGAAGCCAACATGAACTGAAAACTGGGTGGTCTATGCACAACATGTCCATGAAGAGCTGCCTGTCTTGACATAAGAAAAATAAATGCACTCATAAGATTTCTAAAACTCATTCTTGGTCTACTTTATGATTCTGTGCATAGGGAACCAGACTAAGTGTAGATAAATTTGCTGTTGGTGGCGGTGGCAATGTGACAACACCAGAGTTGGTCTCTGCTTTGTTTCTGTGGCCTGAGCAGATACAAAGAAAAACATAACAGGAGATATAAGGGGCAGGAGATATGAGGGCAGGAGATATGAGGGGGAAATGGAGGCAAGATTGTGACACTGCTATGGCCAAATGACAGGTACAATTTGGTGGGCAAGGCAGGCAAGCCTTTTCACAGTTTTCTTTTCTTTTTTTTTTTTTTAAGTTGGAGTCTCACCCTGTCACCTAGACTGGAGTGCAGTAGCCACTCGCGGCCACCGCAGCCTCGACTGCTGGGCTCCGGCAATCCTTCCGCCTCAGCCCTCCAAGTAGCTGGAACTACAGGCGCGAGCTACCACACCCGGCTAATTTTTGATTTATTGTGGAGATGAGGTCTCGCCAAGTTGCCCAGGCGGGTCTCGAACCCGCAGGCTCAGGCAATCCACTCACCTTGGCCTCCCAAAGTGCGGGATTACAGTCTGAGCCACTGAGCCCGGCCTTTTCACAGTTTTCATATGCCAGACATTTCTAGCTCTTGGTTAGACAGCAGGATTCCAAAGACCTGCCTCAGTCCTCAGGAGTTTGGTCAAATCCTTCATTATCTCTGATCATTGTTTCTGAATCTATAAAATGGAATGTATTTGTCAGAATGCTTTAGCTGACATAAAAACACAACAGGAAATAACTTATAAAAGCACCCCAGGCTCATATCTTTCTAGCTTGTTTCCAGGAGAAGACTCTGAGCTGTGTAATTTGGCTCACATGTTGTTATGGTTTGGCTATGGTGTGTTTGGCCCCTCCAAGTTTCATATTATAATTTGATTCCCAGTGTTGGAGTTGGGGCCTGCTGGGGGCGTTTGGGTCATGCGGGAGGATTCCTCATGAATGGCTTGGTGCCATTCTTGTGGGAATGGGTGAGTTCTTACTCTTAGTTCCCTTGAGAACTAGTTGCTGAAAGAGTTTGGCACCTCCCCTTCTCTCTCTCTCTCTCTCTCTCCTCTTGCCTTGTGATCTCTGCACACGCTGGCTCTCCTTCATCTTCTGCCATGAGTGGAAGCAGCCTGAAGCCCTAACCAGAAGCAGGTGCTGGTGTCATGTGTCTTGCACAGACTACAGAACGATGAGCCAAATAACCTCCTTTCCTTGTAAATTACTTAGCTTTAGGTATTCCACAGACAGGCTAAAACACATGTTCATCCCTGAGGCCATTACTGTAGCTGGCTGACATCCATCCATGCTTAAAATCAGAGAGGAGGAGACACCACTAGTAACATTCCCACTGGCACTACACAGAGTGGAGGAAGTAGTTTTCTTCAAGGAAGGATACTAGTGGATAAAAAAGTGTGAACTACAGAGATATCATCTATTTCCTCTACCTCTGAAACCCCACTGTATTAGTTGTCTATTTCTGCCTAACACATTATCACAAACTTAGTGATTTAAATGAAGACAATTTTTTTTTGAGTTGGAGTTTCACTTGTTGCCTAGGCTGGAGTATAGTGGCACAACTCACGGCCGCCACAGCCTCAACCTGCTGGACTCGGGTGATCCTTCCACTTCAGCCTTCCAAGTAGCTGGAACCACAGGTTTGCACCACCACACCTGGCTAATTTATTGATTTATTGTAGAGACGAGGTCTCACCAAGTTGTCCAGGCTGGTCTCAAACCCCTGGACTAATCCTCTCACCTTGGCCTCCAAAAGTGCTGGGATTACAGGTGTGAGTCACTGCGCCCGGCTGACAATTTTTTTATCTTACAGTTTCTGTGTGGCAGGAGTCTAGATACAGATTTCTGTGAGTCTGGGTACAGATCAGTTGAGTCCTCTGCTCAAGGTGTCACCAGACTGAAATCAAGTGTCACTGGGGCTACCATTTCTTTTGAAGTTCAGGGTCTTCTTCCACAGTCATTCAGGCTATTGGAAGTTCCTAAAGCTTCCTTGAAGTTGTAGGGATGAAGTTCCTGTTTTCTTACTGACTATTGGTCAAGGACCACTCTCAGCTCCTAGAGCCATCCTCAGATGCTAACCATGTGGCAGCTTCCATAGCAATTCACAACATAGTTGTTTGCTTTCTTCCGGGCCAGACCAGCAGGAGTATCTCTGTGATGCTTCACCTTCTTTTTTTTTGAGTTTGAGTCTCACTCTGTTGTCCAGACTGGAGTGCAGTGGCCGCTCCCGGCCACCGCAGCCTCGACCTGCTGGGCTCCGGCGATCCTTCCGCCTCAGCCTTCCGAGTAGCCGGAATTACAGGCATGCGCTACCACGCCCGGCTGATTTTTTAATTTATTGTAGAGATGAGGTCTCGCTGCCCAGGTGGGTCTCGAACCCGCGGGCTCACGGATCCACTCACCTCAGCCTCCCAAAGGCGCGGGATTACAGGCTGAGCCACTGAGCCCAGCAGCTTCACCTTCTTCTAAAAGGTTCACTAGATTAGGTCAGGCTCACAGAATAATCTCCCTTTTGATAAACTGAAAGTCAAGTATTTAGTAGCCTAATTGTGGTGGTGATATTCCACCATATTCATGCATCCTGCCCACACTCATGGGGATGAAATTATACAAAGTGTGAAGTGTGTACCCTGGTAAGTGGGAATCTTGAATGTCATTTTAAAATCCCATCTTCTGCCGGGCTCGGTGGCTCAGCCTATAATCCTGTGCCTTTGGGAGGCTGAGGTGAGTGAATTGCCTGAGCCCGCGGGTTCGAGACCCGCCTGGGCAGCGAGACCTCATCTCTACAATAAATAAAAACTGAGCT
>NW_007247668.1:30596-41585 GCF_000164805.1 Carlito syrichta
GAGACCTCATCTCTACAATAAATAAAAAAAAAATCAGCTGGGCGTGGTGGCGCATGCCTGTAATTCCAGCTACTTGGAAGACTGAGGCGGAAGGATCGCCGGAGCCCAGCAGGCCGAGGCTGCAGTGGCCGGGAGCGGCCACTGCACTCCAGTCTGGGCGACAGAGTGAGACTCCAACTCAAAAAAAAAAAAAAAAAAAATCCCATCTTCTGGCTGGGCTTGGTGGCTCAGCCTGTAATCCCAGCACTTTGGGAGGCCAAGGCAAGTGGGTTGACTGAGCCCGTGGGTTCAAGATCAGCCCAGGCAACTTGGCGAGATCTCATCTCTACAATAAATCAAAAATTAGTTGGGCATGGTAGCGTGCACCTGTAGTTCTAGCTACTTGGAAGGCTGAAGCGGGAGGATCGCTGGAGCCCAGTAAGTCGGTGCTGGGGTGGCTGTGAGCATGCCACTGCACTCGAGCTGGGTGACAGAGTGAGACTTTGACTCAAAAAAAATAAAAATAAAATAAAATAAAATCTCATCTTTCAAAACCACTAATTGAAAGCAATTGAAAAGGAGACAAATCCTCAAACAGAAAGAGAATAAAAGAGACAACAATGGATGAAAAATTTCAACAGATCTGTATACCTGCAAAAAATGAGCACTAAGCTCATATGTTCAGTAGAACCTCAGACAATGTCATGGTGCAGGGGTGGAAAGTACTGCAGAAGGCAGGACTGAAACAAGGCCTGAAAATAGGCATAATCATTGATGATCTGTATAAGAAGTAGTGAGACCCTCCCCACTGGGGTTTCCTTGATCACCATAGTCAGATAGGGAAGAAGCCATCTCCGCACTGTCCCCAGAAATTTATTCTCTTGAGAAATCTGGCCAGAGTGTCTCTAGACAAGAACATCAGTTGCATTCTGGGGAAATATTGTGAAGTGACTGAATGCAGCATAGTGAGATCCCTGTGCAAATCCCTTCTCTTGACTTTCCTGCCAGAAATTTGGCAGTCAACTATAATTTTCTTTCTTTCTTTCTTTTTTGAGTTGGAGTCTCATTCTGTTGCCCAGACTGGAGTGCAGTGGCCGCTCCCGGCCACTGCAGCCTCAATCTGCTGGGATCCAGCGATCCTTCCGCCTCAACCTTCCACGTAGCTGGAACTACAGGCGCGTACTACTACGCCCGGCTAATAATTTTTTGATTTGTTGTAGAGATGAGGTCTCGCCAAGTTGCCCAGGCTTTTTTTAAAATTTGAGTTGGAGTCTCACTCTGTTGTCTAGGCTGGAGACCTGCTAGGCTCAGGTGATCCTATTGCCTCAGCCTTTCAAGTAGCTGAAACTACAGGCATGCCACCATGCCTGGCTAATTTTTTGATTTTTTTTTTTTTTTTTTTTGAGTTGGAGTCTCACTCTGTCACTCAGACTGGAGTGCAGTGGCCGTTCTCGGAATCCAGCAATCCTTGGATTCCAGTAATCCTTCCGCCTCAGTCTTCCAAATAGCTGGAACTACAGGTGCGTGCTACCACGCCCGGCTAATTTTTGATTTATTGTAGAGACGAGGTCTTGCCAATTACCCAGGCTGGTCTCAAACCCCTGGGCTCAATCAATCCTCTCGTCTCTGCCTCCCAAAGTGCTGAGATTACAGGCAGGAGTCATCACATCCAGTTTAGGCTATAATTTTTTAGGAAGAAAATTAGAGAAATCCTCTATCAAATATCCCAGAAGAAAGATTTCTATAAACTGACATCCATGGGTTATTCTGATTAATGAGTTGGCCTGGCACGTGATCACCCCATTCTGAGAACCACAGGTTGAAAACACCACACACAGACACACACACACACACACCACCACCACCACCACCACCACCACCACCACCAATTCCAATCAGCTCTTTACAGCTTTACGTACTATCAAATGAAGATGATGCAGACAAGGTTAGACTTGAGCAGATCATAAAGCAGCAATAATTTTCCAGACTTGTAGACCACCTACTCCTGCTGCATTGCTGCCTTTCCTCAATTAATATCCATGACCTCCAGAGTTCCTAATACAGTGGGTTGAGGAAGAAAACTTCAGGTATGGTTTATAAATTACCCCACATAATATGCTGTTACTAGTTGGATGGCTGCAGCATTACAACCCAACTCAGGAGTAGAGAAGAGAAAACCTGCAGGTGGGCAGGGCTTCAAACAGGATATTCAGTTATTCACTTTGCCTGGAAAGAGAGACCTTTAGAGGTCAGAATCTATATTTATTCATGGGTAATGACTAATGATTTGGCCTCAAGTCTTCCAACACAAACAAAAAAACAAAATAACCCAGAGGAAACAGAAGCAATGCAAAGAACAAAAGAAAACATTTAAAAGCAAAACTAGAATTAATGTTCTCAGAGCGATAAGATAAAACAAGAACAGGACACTAAGAAAAAAGAACACAATTCAAGAACAAGCTCTTGGCCGGGCTCGGTGGCTCCGCCTGTAATCCCGCGCCTTTGGGAGGCTGAGGTGAGTGGATTGCCTGAGCCCGTGGGTTTGAGACCCGCTTGGGCAGCGAGACCTCATCTCTACAATAAATCAAAAAATCAGCCTGGCGTGGTAGCGCACGCCTGTAGCTCCGGCTACTTGGAAGGCCGAGGCGGAAGGATTGCCGGAGCCCAGCAGATCGAGGCTGCGGTGGCCGGGAGCGGCCACTGCACTCCAGTCTGGGCGACAGAGTGAGACTTCAACTCAAAAAATAAAAAATAAAATAACATAATAAAAATAAAGTAAAATAAATACATAATAAAAAAAGAACAAGCTCTTGGAAATAAAACTATAAACAGGCTAAGCAAACTTAAAAATTCAATATAAATGTAGTATACTAATGTTGTTAGAAACCTCCAAAGATGCAGAACAAGATGGGAATAGTGGTAAAATATAAGAAAAGTAGAGAATTATTCTCTGAGACCCAAAATCCAGCTATCACAGAAAAGGAGGATAGAGAAAATGGAAAGGAGAAAACTATCAATGAAATCATGAAGGAATGTTTCCCCGAACTATCTGACATAAATTTCCAAATTTAACAGGACTACAAAAGACTAACATAATAATGAAGAAGAAGAAAAGGCGTACACTGAGGCATATATCATCATGAAGTTTTAGAAAACTGGGATAAAGGGAAGATTTAGTTAACTTTGGATAATCATTGAAGACATTCTTTGCTAAGGATAGAGATGACCATGTTCAAGTTTTCTTCAAATACTCTTTCTCCTATCTACAACTATTACTATTTTTCTTCCTTTTGCCCTTTAAATTCTGCTCACTATGAAATAAGCCAAATACATATTTTTGGCAGCAAAAACTGCCAGGTTCAGGAAATTTATTAACAGAGCAGAGAATCCTCAAAGGAAAGGTTTTGTGGCCTGCTGCACCTTAGGCTTGACTAAGGCAGATGATACATTTCAGCCTAGTGATGCTTTTAAATTCATAACTCAATTGGAATATAAATAAAGATGTCATTCTTTCGAAAGGCTATTTTTCAAACCCTCTAATGAAAAAGCTAGGGAATGTTGCTATCAATTCTTCCTTTCCTCCCCAAGCAAATAGCATTCCTCGACCTTGAACAGATGGGGCTCTGTGTGACAAACAGCCCAGCGTTCCAGGGAGCAGCCGATGGCACTGACATCTTGTCCCCTGTGTTGATAAGCTGGGTTGTCCCTCTGCTTTCATTTCCTTTGACTAGACGGGAGCAGTGTTTAAGACTCAGACAATGGAACGGCAGGGGTTAGTCCCAGTCTTCCTCACATTCCAGCCATTCTTGATGATAATGAGCAGGGAGGGCGAGCGCCTTCGAGGAAGGATTCCGGAGCAGGTCGGAGGTGCGGAGGGGGGAGGAACACCAAAACCTCTCAAGCCCGGCGCTGCCTTCGTGCTCACTGTATTAACAGTTGCTCACTATATTAATAGTTCGGACACTGACGGCGGCAGTTCATTGCTGTTCCCAGAGGATTCAGCTGGTTTTCCATTGTCAGAGGCCGCTATAACAAAGAGTGTGTCATCGTGTGCACGCGCACGGGCCCTCACAGACCACTAGCACTATTCCCCCAACTGCTTGTGATTGGCCTCCTTGAAACCCTCACCTTCCCCATCATTACCAAAAAGAATGCCAGTCATCAGTAAACGAGAAACCCATCTGTCTTTCAAGGAGCATCAGACAAGAGTGTTTGCTGTTCTAATGATTTCAGCTGCACGGTATGGAGTTTAGAATGTGATTAACTTTGCATCAAATCCGCTTCTGTCATGCTCTTGCTACAGATAAGGCATTCTGCTACAGCTGACTTTCAAATGTAAAGGAATATACTACATGAAGTAAATGGTGGGAAGGACACATTCAATTTAGAGCAAAAAGACGGGTTTATGATTCTAAACCTGCAATTTGTTTTTTATTTTTGTGTTATTTTTGTGTTATCATTATTTTTTTTTTGAGTTGGAGTCTCACTCTGTCGCCCAGACTGGAGTGCAGTGGCCGCTCCCGGCCACCGCAGCCTCGACCTGCTGGGCTCCGGCGATCCTTCCGCCTCAGCCTTCCGAGTAGCCGGAATTACAGGCAGGCGCTACCATGCCCAGCTGATTTTTGATTTCTTGTAGAGATGAGGTCTCACCAAGTTGTCCAGGCGGGTCTTGAACCCGCGGGCTCAGGCAATCCACTCACCTCAGCCTCCCAAGGCGCGATTACAGGCTGAGCCACCGAGCCCGGCTATTTTTGTGTTATTTTTTGAGTTGGGGTCTTACTCTGTTATCCAGGCTGGAGTGCAGTTACACTATCACTGCTCACCACAGCCTTTATCTTCTGGGCTCAGGTGATTCTTTTGCCTCAGCCTCCTGTGTAGCCGGAATACAGGCACATGCCACCACACCTGACCAATTTATTTTTATTTTTATTTATATTTTGTACAGACGAGTTCTCGCTATGCTGCCTAGGCTGGTGTCGAACTCCTAACCTCAAGCAATCCTCCTGCCTTGGCCTCCTAGAGTACTGTGATTATAGGCGTGAGTCACCATGCCCAGACTTTTTACTTAAAATATTATTATTGATTAACTTTTTAAAAAAATTAAACTTGCAGTTTGTTCCTATGATGTTGAAAATTCTTCATAGGTATTATGGGTTGCTACAAAACCAATCACATCTGCATATGTCTGCTTTCCTTCCTTCCTTCCTTCCTTCCTTCCTTCCTTCCTTCCTTCCTTCCTTCCTTCCTTCCTTTCTTTCTTTCTTTCTTTCTTTCTGAGTTGGAGTCTCATTCTGTCACCCAGACTGGAGTGCAGTGGCCTCTCCGGCCACTGTAGCCTTGATCTGCTGGGCTCCAGCGATACTTCCACTTCAGCCTTCCAAGTAGCTGGAACTACAGGCGCGCATTACCACGCCCGGGTAATTTTTTAATTTATTGTAGAGATGAGGTCTCGCCAAGTTGCCCTGGCGGGTCTCGAACCTGTGGGCTCAGGCAATCCACTCACCTCAGCCTCCCAAAGCATGGGATTACAGGCTGAGCCACCGAGCCTGGCTCATATGTCTGCTTTAAACATGGTTGGATACACTTTTCCTTTCTGTCTCTGACTCCTGATTCTTAAAAACTACACTTCACGGGGACTATTTGCCAAGTCCTCATTTAGTGTACACAATCTTTAAACATAAAGACCTCAACAAATGTTTCTTGAGCTCCTATTACCTGTCAGCCAGGCTCTGAATGCTGGGTGTGGAGGACTCTTGTCCTCTTGGAGCTTCTAGTCTTGTCACCTACCATGCCCAGTGAGTTGGGATCCAAGTTGCATGAGGTCTGGAGTTTATATAGTAGGGGGGGATTCTTTAAGAAAGAGAATAACTGCCCTAATATTGTACGTGAAAATTTGTCTCAATAAACCCTTTGGAGTAAGGAGGAAAAAAAAGAAAGAGAATACAAACTTACTGTGCCAACTATTATTTAGAAAGAGCACAGAAATTGAAAAAACTGTAAAAGAGGCACATCAAAATGAAGGACCTGAGGCTTAAGTTTCAAATATTTCACAGTAAATTCTCTGATGAAGAGGGAGGATATATTTTTATCTCAATTTTTATGATTAAAAAACTGATGTTTCCTTAATAAATGGCTGATTTGGGGTCTATGAGAATCCAAAACAAGCATTCCACTGCTTGTCAAACCAGGGAAGTAAAAACAATGACTAGAGGGCATCCAGTTGGAAATAGCACTTCCCCCGCCTGGGCACAGCTTAGGTTATGCTGGCAGGGAAAACAACAGGCCACCCAGACATCTCTGCTTCCAACCAAACCAGGGACAATTTGTCCTTCAAAGCAATTATTGTAATCTTAGGCCTTGTTTTTCTTGGAGTTTAGGTCCTTGCAATTTGGATACTTCTGAATTTCACCACAGTTTGATCTGGTTTAAAATTCCCTATCTTGCATTTTTTGTGATTCACCAGCAAAATTAAAGACGATGGATGGACCAGGTTACCATTTCTCAAACTTTTCTGCACAGCATCAGATTTAAAAGATGTGTATCAGTTTTGTTTTGTTTTTTTTGAGTTGGAGTCTCACTCTGTCGCCCAGACTGGAGTGCAGTGGCCACTCCCGGCCACCGCAGCCTCGACCTCCTGGGCTCCGGCGATCCTTCCGCCTCAGCCTTTCGAGTAGCCGGAACTACAGGCATGCGCCACCAAGCCCGGCTGATTTTTTTGATTTATTGTAGAGATGCAGTCTCGCCACGTTGCCCAGGCGGGTCTTGAACCCGCGGGCTCAGGCAATCCACTCACCTCGACCTCCCAAAGCGTGGGATTACAGGCTGAGCCACCGAACCCGGTTGTGTATCAGTTTTATGCAAAAAAGAGATACATGGACACATTAGCTAAGAAATGCTGAATGAATGAAAGAAAAATTTTCTTTGTTCTGTCTCAAAAGACTCAATTTTGCTAATGACAATTTTGCTTTGTCTCAAAGGACTCAATTTTGCACATGTTTATGTGGCCACATTGCATATTGGTGGGGATTAGACTTCTGGTGTCTACCATTCCCCAAATATTGAATGTTGCACTGAATAGGTAGTTTCTGAACCCTTACTCTTCTTCCTGCCTCCTCCCTTTTTGTGTCCCCATTGTCTATTTGTTAGGAAAATATAGTATGTAGCTTTTCCCAAGTTTGTTCTATTTAAAATAACATTTTTTTTTGAGTTGGAGTCTCACTGTGTTGCCCAGGATGTAGTGCAGTGGCATGTTCACAGCCACTGCTGCGTCAACCTGCTGTGTTCAATCTTTCTACCTCAGCCTTCCAAGTAGCTGGAAGTACAGGTGGCCACCATGCCCAGCTAATTTTTTAAATTTATTGTAGAGACGAGGCCTCGCCAAATTGTATGGGCTCGTCTCGAACCCCTGGGGTCAGGCAATCCTCTCGCCTCTGTCCCTCAAAGTGCTGGAATTACAGGCATAAGCCACCACACGAGACTTATTTTTTTCCTTCTTTGTAGAGATGTCTCGCCTTGTAACTCAGGCTGGTCTCAAACTCCTGAGCTCAAGCAATTCTCCTGCCTCAGTCTTCCAAAGTGCTGGGATTACAGGAATGAGCCACCACACCTAGCCTTTTTTTTTTTTTTTTAAATTTTAGTTTCAGAGAATACAAGTACATGTTTGTTATGTGGCCATATTGCATATTGGTGGGGATTAGACTCCTAGTGTCCACCATTCCCCAAATATTGCATGTTATACTGGACAGGTAGTTTCTGAGCCCTTACTCTTCTTCCTGCCTCCTCCCTTTTGTGTCCCCATTGTCTATTATTTTCATCTTCATGTTCATTTAACTTACATATGAGGGAGAATGTGTGATGTTAGGTTTTCTGTTCCCGAGTTAGTTCACTTAAGATAATGACAACCAGCTTCATTTATGTTGCTGCAAGGAACATGATTTTGTTCTTTTTTTATGGCTATGTAGTATTCCAGAGTGTATATACAACTTTTTTATTTTTATTTTATTTTTTATTTTATTTTTATTTATTTATTTATTTATTTTGAGTTGGAGTCTCACTCGGTCGCCCAGACTGGAGTGTAGTGGCCGCTCCCGGCCACCGCAGCCTCCACCTGCTGGGCTCCAGCGATCCTTCCACCTCAGCCTTCCGAGTAGCTGGAACTACAGGCCCGTGCTGCCATGCCCAGCTAATTTTTGATTTATAGTAGAGATGAGGTCTCGCCAAGTTTTGCCCAGGCGGGTCTTGAACCCGCAGGCTCAGGCAATCCACTCACCTCAGCCTCCCAAAGGCGCGGGATTACAGGCTGAGCCACCGAGCCTGGCTTTTTATTTTAATTTTTATTTTTTTTGAGTTGGAGTCTCACTCTGTCGCCCAGACTGGAGTGCAGTGGCCGCTCCTGGCCACTGCAGCCTCGACCTGCTGGGCTCCGGCGATCCTTCCGCCTCAGCCTTCCAAGGAGCTGGAACTACAGGAGCACATTACCACGCACGGCTAATTTTTCTGATTTTATTATAGAGATGAGGTCTCGCCAAGTTGCCCAGGCAGGTCTCAAACCCACGGGCTCAGGCAATTCACTCACCTCAGCCTCCCAAAGCACTGGGATTACAGGTTGAGCCACCGAGCCCGGCTAACTTTTTTTTTTTTGAGTTGGAGTCTCACTCTGTCGCCTAGGCTAGAGTTCAGTGGCATGCTCACGGCCACCACAGCCTCAACCTGGTTGTTGGAATTACAGGCACGTACTACCACGCACAGCTAATTTTTTTTATTTATTGTAGAGATGAGGTCTTGCTAAATTGCTCAGGCTGGTCTCGAACCCATGGGCTCAGGCAATCCTCTCATCTCGGCCTCCCAAAGTGCTGGGATTATAGGGGTGAATCACCACACTGGGCAACAACATATTCTTTATCCAGTCAACTGCTGATGGCAGTTAGGTTGGTTCCGTGACTTTGCTATCGTAAATAGTGCTGCGATTAGCATATGAGTGCAGGTGTCTTTTTTATATAATGATTTCTTTTCCTTTGGGTAGATACCCAGAAATTGGATTGCTGGGTTGAATGATAGTTCTATTTTTAGTCTTTTGAAAAATCTCCATACTGTTTTGCATAGAAGTTGAACTAGTTTACATTTTCAGCAACATAGTATAGTTCCCTTTTTTCCACATGCTTGCTAACACCTGTTGTTCTGTAACTTTTAATGACAGTTGTTTCTGACTGGTACAAGATATCTCACTGTGGTTTTAATTTGTATTTCTCTGATGATTAGTGATGTTGAACATTTTTTATATGCTTGTTGGCTGCTAGTATGTCTTCTTTTGAGAAGTGTCTGTTCATGTCCTTGCCCACTTTTTGATGGGATTCTTTTTTTTTATGTTGATAAAGAAAAACTAGTTGTTTAAGTTCCTTGTAGATTCAGTATATTAGTCCTTTATCTGAGGCATAATTTGTGATATTTTCTCCCATCCTGGAAGTTTTGTGTTTACTCTTGATTATTTCTTTTGCTCAGCAGAAGCTTTTTAGTTTAAGTCCTTTTGTCTATTTCTGTTTTGGTTGCATTTATTTTGAGGGTCTTGGTCATAAATTCTTGGCTTTGTCAATGTCCAAAAGAGTGTTTCTTGGTTTTCTTCTAGAATTGTTTTGTTGTTGTTGTTTTTTTGAGTTGGAGTCTCACTCTGTCACCCAGACTGGAGTGCAGTGGCACGCTCCCGGCCACCACAGTCTTGACCTGCTGGGCGATCCTTCCTCCTCAGTCTTCCAAGTAGCCAGAACTACAGGCGCATGCTACCATGCCTGGCTAATTTTTGATTTATTGTAGAGCTGAGGTCTCTCCAAGTTGCCTGGGTGGTCTCGAATCTGCAGGCTCAGGCAATCCACTTGCCTCGGCCCCAAAGTGCTGGGATTACAGGCTGAGCCACTGAGCCCAGCCTCCTCTAGAATTGTTATAGGTCCAAGTCTTATGTTTAAGTCTCTAATTCATCTCGAATTAATTTTTGTGTGTGTTGAGAGGTAGTGTCATTCTTCTGCATGTAGTTAGCCAATTTTCCAATTTTATTTTTGTTGGGTTTATCTAAGATCAGTGTGTTGAAGGTATGTGATTTTCTTTCTCGTTCTCTATTCTGTTCCATTGATTATTTTTTACACCGGTACCATGCTTGCTTATAGTTACTATAGCTTTGTAGTATAATCTGAAGTCAGGCAATATGATGCTTCCTCATTTATTCATTTTATTTAGGATTGCTTTGGCTATTCAAGCTATTTTTGGCTTCCATATGAACTTCTGGATTTTTTTTCTAGTTTTGTGAAAAATTATGTTGGTATTTTCATGAGGATTGCATTGAATCTGTAGATTGCTTTGGGTAATATCATTTTAGTGACATTGTCTTCCAGTCCACGAACATGGGATGTTCTTCAATTTGTGTTATCTACATTTCTTTCATCTGTGTTTTGTAGTTCTTCTTGTAGAGATCTTTCACCTCCTTGGTTAAATGTTTTCCTAGGTATTGTGTTTGTGTGTGTGTGTGTGTGTGTACTATAAATGAGATTGAGCTCTTGATTTGGTTCTTGCCTTGAATGTTATTGGTATATAGAAATGCTACTGATTTTTGTTTGTTGATTCTGTATCCTGAACTTGACTGAAGTTGTTTATCAGTTCTAGGAGTCTCTTGGAGGCGTCTTTAGGGTTTTCAAGGTATAGACTCATACCATCAGCTAAAAGAGATGGTTTGAGCTGGGGTCGGTGGCTCAGCCTGTAATCCCGTGCCTTTGGGAGGCTGAGGTGAGTTGATTGCCTGAGCCCGTGGGTTCGAGACCCGCCTGGGTAGGTGAGAACTCATCTCTACAATTAAAAAAAAAAAAATAGCCGGGCTCGGTGGCTCAGCCTGTAATCCCACGCCTTTGGGAGGCTGAGGTGAGTGGATTGCCTGAGCCCGTGGGTTCGAGGCCCACTTGGGCAGCGAGACCTCATCTCTACAATAAATCAAAAAATCAGCCAGGCATGGTGGCGCATGCCTGTAGTTCC
>NW_007247668.1:41775-46104 GCF_000164805.1 Carlito syrichta
CAGTGAGACTCCAACTCAAAAAAAAAAAAAAAAAGAGATGGTTTGACTTCTTCCTTGCTAATTTGGATGCACTTTATTTTTTTCTCTTGCCCGGTTGTTCTAGCTAAGCCCTCTACCCCTATATTGAATAAGGGTGGTGAGAGTGAGCATCCTTCAGGCTCTCCCTAAAAAAAATTAGAGATTATAATTTTCCCCTCCCTAAATTCCTATTCAGATCAACTCCACCCATATATTGTTCATATACATCCTCCTCTGCTCAGCGAAAGAGGCAGGAGCTTTTGATGACAAGAGATTAAATGTTTCGAACTGACACATCAGGATCCAAATACTCAGTGTTCATCAGAGCTGTTAAGTAAACCATTCAAAAATTCTTTTTTACACAATCACCCCATCAGCAATGAAATGGACATGACTGATCTAGCCCCAAAGACACTCAAAGGAAAGACTCACCTGCAAAAGTCATCTCAGAGACATTCCAAAATGATTAAGCATTCTACATGCCACAACGCGAGAGGATTTGGTCAGACCAAAAGCCAACAGCTCTCTTGTGAAGCATCTCATGCTTGAAAAGTAATAGCATTACCCTGGAACTCTGAGAAGAGATTCATAACTGAACTTTAACACTCAGATAATACTTGGTTTCTCCAGAATATCATAATCCCTGAAGATGGAAAGAGGAAGAACATTTGCAATTAAATAATAGCATTGGAAAAACTGAACTTCTTGAGCAAAGGCAGGAGGAGTGCATATTTAACCATCAAGGGTGTGTCTAGTCACTATTTATCAGGATGATGCATTAATATTGCTTCATCTACAGACAAAGTGTGTTCTCAGCCTCCAGGAACAGCTTTGTTCTTTAGGTACACCCCCTACGAACCTCAGGTTGAAATTAGCTCTTTGTAACATTAGTCAGTCACCAACTGTTCTCAAGATGAATATCCCATTCATTCCTGCTATGTGACCACTGAAGTCTCAAAGTCCTAACTTAATACCATACAAATTTAATAATCTCTAACTGCTTCTCTGTGGTTGAGAGGTAGAATGCTGTACTCAAGTTAAGATAAAGAACTGTTCTTGACACAGAATCAGATCAGAGAGGGAAGCAGAGAGACAAGAGCCAAAATTCCAACATACAACTGCTATTATGATGGGTGTGGAGAGAAACTACCAATAAATTATGTTGAATGGAAATAAGAATGGGAAACTTTTGTTCAGGTCCTCCAAGAATCAGATGTCAAATCAGGTTTACATGTGAAAGCATTTTATTAGGGGAAATGCCCATACGAGAGAAAATGAAAAACTGGGTAAGACTGGGAGAACCATAGGATCACCATGCAAATCTGACCCTAAGTGAAGAAAAGAGGGAGGGAAGTTTGGGTAGAAGTGTCCTTGACTACTCTGCAGTCAAAAGAAGGTGCAGCAAAATCACTGGGTAGTCCTGAAGCCAAAGACAGCTAGCTATGAGAGGCACTCCCTGTCTTCCAGGAACAGGCTTGCCTTAGCATCCCTTCTGCCCTCAGTCACTGGGTGGGAGGGTGGGAGTAGCAGCCCTTGAGAGGCCTCACCTAGGCACAAACTCCTCAGTAAATTTCAGAGCATAGCAGCTGGGGTACTCAGTTAATTACACCTCCCAAAGTTGGAGCTCTGCGAGGCATAGTCTTGTGACTGTCTCCAAGCTCCCTACAAATCAAAATGCCACAAGTACTGAGAAGAAGGTGGTTTGTGGTAGGGATATAAATGTAGGTAGGTAACTGATGGGGGGAAAAAACCAAAACCAAAAAACAACCAGAATCAAGCTCTAGGACAAAGTAAGAAAGTGAGCAGAGAAATGGTAGGGTTAGTTTCTTACTCTATGAACACAATCCCCCTGTGTGCTAACCAGAGCCATACAATCAAACAAAACAGACACTAGTCAGCTATTTCCATATAGAAAAGTCAAGATACAAGCTGGATCCGGTGGTTCACGCCTGTAATCTCAGCACTTTGGGAGGTGGAGGCAAGAACATTGCCTAATCTCAGGGGTTCGAAACCAGCCTTGGCAACCTGGTGAGAGTTTGTATCTATGATAAATCAAAAAAATTAGCTGGGTGTGGTGGCGCACGCCTGTGGTTCCAGCTACTTGGAAGGCTGAAGTGGAAGGATCGCCTGAGCCCAGCAGGTAGAGGCTGCGGTGGCCATGAGCGTGCCACTGCACTTCAGCCTGGGCAACAGAGCGAGAGACTCTGTCTCAAAAAAAAAAAGAATGAAAAGAAATGAAGATGCATTGACCAAACTGATAAAGCTAGAGTTTGGACTTCATACTCAACATATAAAGAAGATTGTATTTTAGTAAATGTAGGATTTAAAAATATTTCCCACAAAGAACGGTTCATCTGTTGAATATATTGCCCTGAATGTAGTTTGAATACATTTATACCAGAGTCTTGGATATCTGCCTATTTATTTTTTATAATACCAGACTAATGAAACACAGGATGAAGTATCTGACTGAGGCAGGTCAGTAGAATCATATGAAACATACAGAAAAGACTCAAGTACAAGTGGAAATTTACTACATGATAAAAATTTTAATTAGTAGAATAAAAATTGTTTAATAAATTGTGTTGGCACAACTTGTAACCATCTAGAAAAAAGGTTGGATTCTTATCTCATACATTATACCAGAATAGATTCAGGAAAGATTAAGGATTTAAATGTTTACAATGAAATAAAAATACTGATGAGAGAATTTAAAAATCCTCTCTGAGTGACAAAGACTTTCAGTATGTGAAACAAAATTCAGATGTCATAAAATAATAGAAAAATAAATTTCACAAAAAATAAATCATTTGTGCATGGAGGGAAAATAACCCCTTGAGGAAAGGCAGAAAATAAGCTACAAAAAGTTTTTGCAATTCATATTGCTAAAGTCCAATTTCTCTAAAATATAAAAAGAGCTTACAAGTCAGTAAAAAAGACCACTGATCCAGTAGAAAAAAAAATGGGCAAAGGAGATGAACAGATATGAAAAAGTACAAATAATTCTTAAAGATATATAAATGCCCAACTTCATGAATAAGAAAAATGCAAGTTATACTATACTAAAAAGTGAAAAACAGAAATTTCTCGGATGCTAGTTTTCTACCTATCATACTGGTAGAGATTAACAACATGCTGTTAGCTTGGTCTTCTGAGAAGAAGGCACAAAGACGAGATTGGGGAAAGAGGCAAGAGATGAACTGGGGGAAACTCCAGTGAGGAAAAAAGGGGAGGAAAGCTGGAAGAGGCAGGGAGAGCTTTTAGACTCTGATGGTGACCTGACCCCTGTGAAGGAGAGAGGGGAGGGAGGAGGGAAGATTTCAAAGGGAGAGTCTCAGACTGTAGCACAGCTCTAGAGAGTTTTGGTCAGATGACTAGCGAGTCCTGGAGCAGAAGCCAGATGACAGAGGAGTCCTGAATCCTATGGCAGTGGACCTTCCTTAGTATCTTGGCTAAGCCACTGGCTGGAAGCAGCCCCGGGAAAGCCTGGCCCCAGTGCATGCACAGTGGTGGATTCAGAACACAGCAGCAATTACATTTTCTGCAGAAAGTCATCTCAGTGGTGCATTGTCAAGGCTGTTACACATGCTTTATTAACAAAAGTAGAGAGAAATAGGTATTCTTCTACATTGCTGGTGGGAGTGTAACTTGGTATAACTTCTATGGAAAGCAATTGGTAGCACCTATCAAAATTTTAAAGTACAAGCCATTTGAGCCAACAATTCCATTTGCACAATTTTTTCCTAGAGATGTGTTTACATGTAAAAGTTGTTTGTTCAAGCGTATTCACTTTTTAGCATTGCTTCTTTTTTTAAAAAATTGTAATTTTAAATATGTGTGGTACAATTCAGGAGGCCTTGTTTCTAATAGCAAAATATTGGTAACAACCTAAAATGTACATTCAATAAGGAACTAATTAAATAAATCATAAAACAGTTTGCGACTATAAATAAGAAAGAAGTTCTTTATGTACTGATCCAAAACAATTTTTAATATAAATTATTAAGTGACAAGGGCAGGTTAAGAACAGTATAAATAGTGTGCTAAAATTTAGGTTAAGAATTTTTAACAGGGGATATAAATGTACAAAGTTGTTTATAGATGCAGAGATTATCTCCAGAAAGGAACATAAGAAACAGGCAATATTTCTTATCTACACTTTTCAATGACTATAGCTTTTTTCATTTTGACTTTTGTATCACGTGAATTCAAAACTAGGTTAAAATCTAAAAAAGAAGCCAGGCTTGGTGGCTCAGCCTGTAATCCCGCGCCTTTGGGAGGCTGAGGTGAGTGGATTGCCTGAACTCGCAG
>NW_007247668.1:46752-50647 GCF_000164805.1 Carlito syrichta
AATCCACTCACCTCAGCCTCCCAAGGGGCGGGATTACAGGCTGAGCCACCGAGCCCAGCTATAAATAAACTTTTAAATAAAATATGATTTATTCATCAATCTTGACAAACATACCTTCATATTATCTGCAGTGCTCAATTTTAGAATAAAGGAGAGCTGGCCTGTAGCCTGTCCCCTTCTCTTGCCATCCTCTACTCTGTCCTGCATCATGAATGGCCTCAAATACACCCACATGGGCCAGCCTGCATGTCCAAACTCCATTTACACCTCTAAAACAGCTCTCTCTTGGTCACACCTCAGGACAGCATGGTTGGCCCAAAGAAGGATGGCACCAGAAAAGAGATCTGTGTAGACTCTGGTAGTGGTAAGCCCATGTGGGAATATCTGGGCATCAGCTATCTAGGCAGTGGTAAAAAAAAACCAGGGATATCGATCATATGTTGAAGTGACTAGGCTGAATTTGATTTCCCAGAATTCCCTTTCCTATAAGTTTATAGTGGGAGATTTGGCAGCAGAAAGGAAGCAGGAGTCATTATTATTATTATTATTATTATTATTATTGAGTCAGGGTCTCACTCTGTCGCCCAGGCTGGAGTTCAGTGGCACAATCATGGCTCACTGCAGCCTCTAACTCTTGGGCTCAGGTGATCCTTCTGTCTCAGTCACCAAATAGCTGAAACTACAGGCACACACCTCCTAGCCTGGCAATTTTTTTTTTTTTTTTTTTTTTTTTAGTGTAGATGAAGTCTTGTTATTTTGCCTAGGCTTGGTGCCCTTCCCATGGTAATGAGTAATTTCTTGCTCTTAGTTCCTGTGAGATCTGATTGTTAAAAACACCCTGGCATGTCATCCTTTCTTTCTTTCCTCCACTCTCACCATATGATGCCTATTCCTCCCCTTCCCCTTCTGCTGTAAGTGGAAGCATCCTGAAGCCCTCACCAGAAGCAGATGCTGATGCTACGCTTCTTGTATAGTCTGTAGAACCATGACCCAGATAAACCTCTTCTCTTTATAAATTACCCAGCCTCAGATATTCATTTATAACAATGCAAAATTGACTAAGACAATACACATACACACACACCATATTTATACATGCACACAGATACATATACACATAGACACATACCTACACACGCAGTGTGGCAAGATATCCTCTCCTTCTAACTGTCCTTGAAGTTCCCCCTATGCATACCTTTGTAAAAGGTCCCAAGACTCCCCTCAAGCTGTCCTAATTTCAGGGGACCCTTGATTTCATCTTTGGAATCCCCTGCTTGATACAGAATTAGAGTAAAACTCACTCTATTGAGAATACTCACCATCTTCCAGTCTTTATGTGTGGTCTTTTCTTCTCTCCTTAGAATGAGTTCTGGCCCAGAAAGCTCTTCAACTCCACTTTCTTTCTTTTTTTTTTCTGAGTCAGAGTCTCACTCTGTCGCCCAGGCTGGAGTGCAGTGGTAAGCTCACTGCCACTTCAGCCTTGACCTGCTGGACTCAAGCAATCCTTCCTCCTCTGTCTTCCAAGTAGCTAGAACTACAGGCATGCGCCACCAGGCCCAGCTGATTTTTTGATTGTATTGTAGAGTCGAGGTCTCACCAAGTTGCCTAGGCTGGTCTCAAACTCCTGGATTCAGGCAATCCTCTCCTCTTGGCCTCCCAAAGTGCTGGGATGATAGGCTTGAGTCACCGTGCACCTGGTGCACCTCTACTTTCTTTTTCTTTTTTCTTTCTTTTTTTTTTTTTGAGTTGAAGTCTCACTCTGTCACCCAGACTGGAGTGCAGTGGCATGCTCCCAGCCACTGCAGCCCTGACCTGCTGGCCTCCAGCGATCCTTCCACCTCAGCCTTCCAAGTAGCTGGAATTACAGGTGCGTGCTACCACGCCCAGCTAATTTTTGATTTACTGTAGAGACGAGATCTCAACAAGTTGCCTGGACTGGTCTCAAACCCTCAGGCTCAGGCAATCCGCTTGCCTCGGCCTCCCAAAGTGCTGGGATTACAGGCAGAGCCACCGAGCCTGGCCACAGCTCCGCTTTGAAACACACATCCTTCAGGCTTGTCAGGCTTTCAGAGAACATTCTAAATGTGCCTGTACTCCCGTCAGAATGAGGCTAAGTGGTTCGTGATAATGCACAGAATTAGAGTAAAATTTACTCTATTGAAAATACTCGCACTACCGGGCACAGTGGCTCAAACCTGTAATCCTAGCACTTTGGGAGGCTGAGGCAGGAGAATTGCCTGATCTCAGGGATTCAAGACCAGCCTGGGCAACATGGTGAGACCTGGTCTCTACAATAAAGAAAACAATTAGCCGAGCATGGTAGTGCACCTGTAGTTCCAGCTACTTGGAAGGCTGAGGTGGAAGGATCACTGTAGGCCAGCAGATCGACATTGGGTGGCCGTGAGTGTGCCACTGCACTCCAGCCTGGGCAACAGATTGAGACTCCAACTAACAATAATAATAATAATAAAAAGGTCGGGCACGGTGGCTCAAGCCTGTAATCCCAACACTTTGGGAGGCCTAGGCAAGAGGATTGCCTGAGCTCAGGGGTTCGAGATCAACCTGGGCAACTTGATGAGACCTCGTCTCTATAAGAAAAATAAAAAAAATAAGCGGGGTGTGGTAGCGTATGCCTGTAGTTCCAACTACTTGGAAGGCCGAGGCGGAAGGATTGCCTGACCCCAGCAGGTCGAGGCTGCAGTGGCCTTGAGCATGCCACTGCACTCCAGCCTGGGCAACAGAATGAGACTCTGACTCAAAAAAAAAAAAAGAGACAGAATACTCACCATCTTCCAGTGATTAAGTCTTTATGTCTGGTCTCTTCTTTCCTTAGAATGAGTTCTGGCCCAGTGAGCTCTTCGGCTCCACTTTGTTTTTTTCTTGTATTTTTTTTTGAGTCAGAGTCTCACTCTGTCATGCAGGCTGGAGTGAGATTTGTGGTACACACAAATCTGTACCACAATTAAATTTATGTGAAGTGCCTGCTAATGATGTGAAGTTGGTCATAGAAAAGCATTCTTGTAATGGCAGCATCTTCGGATACAACGTGAGCTGAGACACATCCAAATCTACGCAGTAACACAAGCTCTGTTTTGGAGCTTCTTGTTACCGTCTCAGACACAGATAAAACAATCTTGCCGTGGCTCAGCCTGTAATCCCAGAACTTTGGGAGGCTGAGGACAGTGGATTGCCTGAACTCGTGGGTTCGAGACCAGTCTGGGCAACTTGGCGAGACTTCTTCTATCAATAGAAAAAAGATAAAAAATTAAAAATTAGTCAGGCGTGGTAGCATGCACCTGTAATTCTGGCTACTTGGAAGGCTGAGGCGGAAGGATTGCTAGAGCCAGCAGGTAGACACTGTGGTGGCCGTGAGTGTACCAGTGTACTCCATCCAGCCTGGGTGACAGAGTGAGACTCCAAATCAAAAAAAAAAAATCTTGCTGCTGATCTGTAGGAAATATGCAATTCATACAATTTGTAAGAATTACTAACTAATGTAAAGAATATGTAAATGTAACATATTTTTAAAAATCAACAGTAAAAATATTAAGATTTCAGTTCATTTACATGGATGGATAAGAATAATTTATGTTACAAATTATCAAATAAATGTTTTTAAATAATCATTTTTAAGTCTAAAAATGAATTTTGGTATTAATGTAATTGAAACACAATTTATACTATTTTAACTTTCTGATTTATTTGTTATGTGTTAGATACCAATATTATATCTAATCATGAGTTGCTGACAATATTCACTAAAAAACTTAATTCGAGCCGGGCTTGGTGGCTCAGTCTGTAATCCCACGCCTTTGGGAGGCTGAGGTGAGTGGATTGCCTGAGCCCGTGGGTTCAAGACCCGCCTGGGCAGCGAGACCTCATCTCTACAATAAAT
>NW_007247668.1:50809-54726 GCF_000164805.1 Carlito syrichta
TTCGGGAGCGGCCACTGCACTCCAGTCTGGGCGACCAAGTGAGACTCCAACTCAAAAAAAAAAAAAAAAAAAAAGAAAAACTTAATTTGCTCTGCACTAGGCTTATAAACAACCTACTTCAGGTTCATTGAATATTCTTTTCTTTTTGTAGAAATAGGGCCTTGTTATATTGCCCAGGCTGGTCTTGAACTCCTGGCCTCACGTGATTCTCCTATCTCAGCCTCTCAAAGTACTAGAACTACAGATGTAAGCCACTGAGCCCAGTCTGAGTATTATTTTCCTTTGCAAAATGCATCTATTTCAAGTAGGTGAGAAATTACCTAGTATGTGGTATTAGAGTCTTTGTTTTAAAATTTTTACTTGTGCTTATTTTTACTTTTAAAAACATATCATGAAGCCGGGCTTGGTGGCTCAGCCTGTAATCCCGCGCCTTGGGAGGCTGAGGTGAGTGGATTGTCTGAGCCCACGGGTTCGAGACCCGCCTGGGCAACTGGGTGAGACCTCATATCTACAATAAATCAAAAAATGAGCCCAGCGTGGTAGCATGCGCCTGTAGTTCCAGCTACTTGGAAGGCTGAGGTGGAAGGATCGCTGGAGCCCAGCAGTTGAGGCTGTGGTGGCTGGAAGCAGCCACTGCACTCCAGTCTGGGCGACAGAGTGAGACTCCAACTCAAAAAAAAAAAAAAAACATATCATGAAATGTTTTTAAACATTTATAAAATCAAGTAGTAATAAACTCGAACCAACAATCACCTACATTCATAATTGACATTCAGCTGCTTTTACATAACCTATTATATTTATTTGCTAAAGTATGTAAAACAAATCCCAGATATCATATTTGCCTTTAACTACTCCAATAGTCATCTTTTCAAAAAATGATGTTTAATTACATAACCACGATAGTATATCACACTTCACAAACAACAGTAATTCTTTGGCTGTCATCTAATATTTGGTCCATATTTAAATCTCTTTGGTTGGTCCCAAAGTATCTGCTTACAGTCAGTTTGTTTGAATTAAGACCCAACATTTCACACAATGCAATTGTTTTGTATTCAAATATTTTATAGGAAAATTTATTGTCACTCTTCTATTTTTTTCAGATATATGATGATATGACTTTTTATAATAATGATTGCATATTGTTATATGAAAATATAAAATATGGAGGCTTGTGTGTGTGTGTGTATTTAAGGCCTTTTTAGGGTCAATAAATGCTTGAACTTTGAGCTCTTTTTGAGAAAGCGCTCACATAACCACCAAGGTGCCTTACAAATGCTGCCTTTTAATCTATTTTTGGAAGCACATCTGTTCATTGCCATTACAGAACATTTCTCCCTTCACAAAAATGTGGGATTTCCTTGTTCAAAAGGGAACAGTCATTTTTAGAGCCATATTTCTTCCACTTGTCTCAGAATTTTGGCAGGGTCTTTAGGAAATGCTTTCTAAAATTACCAAACTATACCTGCAGCTCTACCTGGAAAACAGAGCCAGGGAGCAGGGAAAGAAACCATCCATCAGCAAGTGCTTCATGCGGAAACCCCGAACTCCTCCTAGCTCACATGAAGGTACTTTCCCTGGAGAAAGATTTCGGGTTATTGTTTTCCTTTCATCTTAAAGACTTTCTGAAAGATGACTACATTCAGTACAAGCAAAGATCTGTAGAAGTGTTTAATGAGGCCCTAAGAGGTTAGGAATCATAGTTCAAAGCAGCAGACTTATATCCTGAGCCTTGAATCAAGAATCCTGAAGCAAAGGGATCTTTTCACTTCCAAGAGAAGAGAAATATTAACTAAGTCACAGCTTCCTTGGACTCTATACAAGTTTAGTTTGTGATTTTCCCATGGAATTTTCACTAGTTATCTGTCTTGGTGTTAACTTGACTGGTATAAAACCATTTAAAAAATGAAACAAAACAAAGCAAAAATCCAGGAGTGGTGGCACTTGCCTGTAGTCCCAACTACTCAGGCTGCTGAGGCAGGAAGATTTTTTGAGCTACAGTGAGCTATAATCACTCCACTATACTCCAGCCTGGATGATAGAATGAGATCCTGACTCAAAAACAAACAAAACTTCCTCAAGAAAACCAAATAGGGCCAGGTGTGGTGGCTCAACCCTGTAATCCCAGCACTTTGGGAGGCTGAGGTGAGAGGATACCTGAATTCACAGGTTTGAGACCAGCCTGGGCAGCTTGGCAAGACTTCAACTCCACAGTAACATAAAAAAATTAGCCAGGCGTGATAGCGCACACCTGTAGTTCTGGCTACTTGGAAGGCTGAGGCAGAAGGATCGCCGGAACCCAGCAGGTTGACGCTGGGGTGACCATGAGTGTGCCACTGCAATCCAGCCTGGGTGATGGAGTGAGACTTCAACTCACTAAAAAAAAAAGGAAAAGAAAAGAGAAGAAAACCAAATAATATCAGTTCTTCTCTGTCAAGAGAATTCCCCTGACCACACATCCCCAATGAAACTGGGGAGAGGTGAATGGAAGGTGAGCAGGGTGTGCTTATATTTTCTGTGGCATGGAGCAAAGACACTGGAGGCTGGCAGATTGGGAATTGTGGGGACAATCCACTGGAGCCCTTCTCCACCAGGTGCCACAAGAGAATGAAACCCCAACTATGGCATCCGTTGTTGTAATGAATTGACTTCTGCGCATCTTTAGAATGGTACTTGTTATATGCCAACTTGGGTGAAATGAGAAAAAGAGTTACTCAAATCATTTTCAGTGTCGTATAATTGAGAGGAGGAACCTGGACTGAGAAAATCTCCAGAGCATCAAGTTAGAAGGGGTGGGAAGAAAGTTCGGCAGAGACTTTGAAGCAAAACATGTAGCACTGAAGTCAAGTCAAATTGCTATGATTCTCCAAGCCTGCTACCTCACAGAAAAGAAGTTTTTTTTTTTTTGAGTTGGAGTCTCACTCTGTCGCCCAGACTGGAGTCCAATGGCTGCTCCTGGCCAACGCAGCCTCGACCTGCTGGGCTCCGGCGATCCTTCTGCCTCAGCCTTCAAATAGCCAGAATTACAGGCGCGTGCTACCACGCACAGCTGATTTTTTGATTTATTGTAGAGATGAGGTCTCGCTGCCCAGGCGGGGCTCGAACTCGCAGGCTCAGGCAATCCACTCACCTCAGCCTCCCAAGGCGCGG
Organism: Carlito syrichta; assembly: GCF_000164805.1. Lineage (NCBI taxonomy): Eukaryota > Metazoa > Chordata > Mammalia > Primates > Tarsiidae > Carlito > Carlito syrichta. The sequence goes on from NW_007247668.1 coordinate 53,963, forward strand.
GATTATAGGCTGAGCCACCGAGCCCAGCTAGGAAAGGAGTTCTTAATGAAAAACCTGTGACCTCGCCAGGAGTGAACAGTGTGTGCTGATAGGGAGACGTGAAACTGGTTTCAAAACAGCCCCCTTGGGAGGCAGCTCACAGGGCAGTGAAGGCATGTCAGCACTTTGGGGTCGCTTCTTTTAGATCATGTTCATTGCCTTGAAAGACCTCGATGGTGAATTAATTCATATTTTCCAGCTGATGCACCTATCTTCTACCTCCAGACTTAATTGCAAAAGACTCAAAGTTATTTACAAAATTGAACCCAGCTTCCTGGCTTTGTTACTGACTGACTATGTGACCTTGGTCATGTCACCTATATCTTAGATTTATCTGCCTAAGGCAAAGTGATTGAATTGAATGGTCTCTCAGATCTCTTCCAGTTTGAAAAGAGGAAGACTTGGATGAAGACCTGCCAATGCTGAGAATGCTCACAAGAATGTGTCATAAGCTCTGAAGAAGAAAAAAAAAGGAAGTATCATAATAATCTATTATTCATATACTTCCTTGCTGAGTACTTTGAAAAGTACACCAGCCGGCTCGGTGGCGTAGCCTGTAATCCCAATGTTTAGGAGGCTGAGGTGAGTGGATTGCCTGAGCCCGAGGGTTCGAGACTCGCCTGGGCAACTTGGCGAGACCTCATCTCTATAATAAATCAAAAAATTAGCCGGGTGTGGTAGCGTGCGCCTGTAGTTCCAGCTACTTGGAAGGCTGAAGTGGATGG
>NW_007247668.1:54746-55223 GCF_000164805.1 Carlito syrichta
AAAAAAAAAAAAAAGGAATGAAGACCCAATTATTCATTAATTCACTCAATGGACATTCCACTGAGAAAGTACTAAGTGCTGAGTTCTGTGCCATGGGCTGGCAGTATTCAAATGAGCAAAGCAAGTTTTCTACCATCTTCAACAACAGCAATAATAAAAATGAATGCCATTTACTGAGTTCCTTCTATGTGCTCACCGCTTTATACACTCTTTTTTTTTGCCCTAGCTTTATTGAGGAGTAATTGATAAGTGAAAATTCAAGGTGTATAATGTGATGATTTGATATATGTGTACATTGTATAATGATTACCACAATCAAATTAACACACCCATCACCACACATAGTTACCGTTGTGTGTGGGTGGGTGTGTGCGTGTGGTGAGGACACTCAAGATGTGCTCTCTTAGCAAAGTTCAAGTAAACAATACAGTATTGTTATTATTATAATTATTATTATTATTATTATTGAGTTGGAGT
>NW_007247668.1:55519-71628 GCF_000164805.1 Carlito syrichta
CCCGGCTAGTTTTTGATTTACTGTAGAACCGAGGTCTCTCCAAGTTGCCCGGGCGGGTCTCGAACCCGCAGGCTCAGGCAATCCTCTTGCCTCGGCCTTCCAAAGTGCTGGGATTACAGGCTGAGCCACTGAGCCCGGCCACAATACAGCATTATTAACTGCAGTCATCATGCTGTACCTCAGATCCTCAGAACTTATTCTTCACATAACTGAAAGTTTGTACCCTTTGACCAACGTCTCTCCATTTTCCTCATCCACAGTCCCTGGCAACCATCATTTTACTCTCTGCTTCTATAAGTTCAAGTTTTGTAGTTGTTATTGTTTTGAGTTGGAGTCTTACTGCTGCCCAGGCTGGAATGCAGTGGCTGGGTTCGGGAGATCCTTCTACCTCAATCTTCCAAGTAGCTGTAACTACAGGCACGAACCACCATGCCCACCTAATTTTTTGACTTGTTCTCTCCAAGTTGCCCAAGCTGGTCTTGAACACCTGTGATCAGGCAATCCTCTCGCCTCTGTCTCCCAAAGTGCTTGGATCACAGGCTTGAGCCACTGTGCCCGGCTGAGTTCAAGTTTTTTAGATTCCACATATAAGACAGCATTTGTCTTTCTGTGTCTTGCTTATTTCACTTAACATAATGTCCCTAAGGTTCATCCATGTTGCCACAAATGGCAGGGGCTTCTGCTTTTCTTATAAATATAAACACTCACACACATATACATATATACTACATTTTCTTTATCCAGTCATCCATCAATGAACACTTAGGTTGTTTCCACATTTTGGCTACTGTGAACATTGCTGCAATGACCATGGGGGTGCAGATATCTCTTCAACATACTGATTTCATTTCCTTTAGATATATATCACAGAGTGGGATTGCTGGATCATATGGCAGTTCCATTTTTAATTTTTTGAGGAAACTCCAATTGTTTTTCATAATGGCTGCACCAATTTTACATTTCCACTGATAATATACAAAAATTCACTTTTCTCTACACCCTCACCAATACTTGTTATATCTTGTCTTTTTGATAATACCCATCCTAACAGGTGTAAGGTGATATCTCATTGTGGTTGTGATTTGCATTTCCCTGGTGATTAGTGATATTGAACAGCTTTTTATATATTAATACCTGTTGGTTATTTGTATGTCTTCTTTGGAAAAATGTCCATTCAGTTCCTTTGTTCTTTTTTTTTTTTGAGTTGGAGTTTCACTCTGTCGCCCAGACTGGAGTGCAGTGGCACGCTCCTGGCCACTGCAGCCTCCACCTGCTGGGCTCCGCTGATTCTTCCACCTCAGCCTTCCAAGTAGCTGGAACTACAGGCACGCACTACCACACCCAGCTAATTTTTTGATTTATTGTAGAGATGAGGTCTCGCCAAGTTGCCCAGGCAGGTCTCAAACTCGCAGGCTCGGGCAATCCACTCACCTCGGCCTCCCAAAGAGCAGGATTACAGGCTGAGGCACCGAGCCCGGCTCCTTTGTCCATTTTTAATCAGGTTATTATTTATTGTTTTTTTCTGTTGAGTTGTATCACATTCTAACTACTTAGGGAAGTAACAGCCTGATTGAGTGGGGGGACAATCAAACAAATGGATTAAAACACACTGTGATAATGACAGCTAACATTTACTTAATGCTTACTATGTGAAGGTGCAATGCAAGTCACTTTACATGATGTTATAGTTAATTTTATGTGTCAACTTGACTGGGTCATGGGGTGCCGAATATTTGCTTAAACATTATTTCCGGGTGTATCTGCAGGGGTGCTTTCTGCTGAGATCAACATTTGCATTGAGAGACTGAGTAAAGCAGATTGCCATCCCCAATGTGGGTGGGCACCATTCAATTTGTTCAGGGTCTGAATAGAACAAAAAAAGGCAGAGGAAGATAGAATGATCTCTCTCTGCCTGCCTGCTTGAGCTGGAACATCAGTTTTCTTCTGTCCTCAGACTGGGTCTCACACTCCTGGTGCTCCTGGTTCTCAGATCTTCCAACTGAAACTGTAGTCACGACAGTGTTCCTGGGTCTCCAGCTTGCAGACGGCAAGATGGTGACACTTCTCAGCTTCCATAATCATGTGAACCAATTCCTTATGATAAATCTCTTTATATCCCATTGGTTCTGTTTCTCTGGAAAATACAGACTAGGAGATTATTTCATCTTATCCTTACAATAACCCTATGAAGTACTTTTATTATTAGTGACATTGTGTAGATAAGGAATCTGAGCATAGAGAAGTTTTATAATTTGCCCAAATTTACACAGAGAGCAGGTATGTAAGGCTAACAGTGGTTGACCCACAGAGGAGGAGGTCAGGAGTGAGAAAAGGACGAACAAGAGACAATAATTTGGCCGGGTTCGGTGGCTCAGGCTGTAATCCTGCGATTTGGAAGGCCAAGGTGAGTGGATTACCTGAGCCCGTGGGTTCGAGACCCGCCTGGGCAACTTGGTGAGACCTCATCTCTACAATAAATAAAAAAAATTAGTCGGGCATGGTAGCGCGCGCCTGTAGTTCCAGCTACTTGGAAGGCTGAGGTGGAAGGATCGCTGGAGCCCAGCAGGTCGGGGCTGCGGTGGCCAGGAGTGTGCCACTGCACTCCAGTCTGGGAGACAGAGTGAGACTCCAACTTCAAAAAAAAAAAGAGACAATTTTATAAATATTTGTATACTATCTGATATTTGAACTATGTGAGGGTGTTATCGCATATGTTGCTCACAAGCTGAGAAGCAGAGAGGAGTCCCTGAAGAAGGAAGGAATATGGCAACAGGGTATCCAAAGTGGCCTGCTGGCAGTAAAGATGAGAACAGCATCAGAGACAAGCTTTTTTAGGCCCAGATTTTCCCTGGGGTTATTTGCTCTTTCCTTCCATTTCATTATGAGGTCCATTTCATTCAACTTTTGGGGGGAGGACCTTTATGTTTATGATACGTAGGTGACAAGATACCTCAAAAGGATCTCCATTCCCCGCCTTCATGTTTTCTAGACCATTTCTTTTCTTTTCCATTTTTTTTTTTTTTTTGAGTCAGAGTCTCACTCTGTTGCCCAGACTGGAATGCAGTGGCATGCTCCCGGCCACCGCAGCCTCGACCTGCTGTCCTCCAGTGATCCTTCCACCTCAGCCTCCCAAGTAGCTGGAACTACAGGCGCGCGCTACCACGCCCCACTAATTTTTGATTTATTGTAGAGATGAGTTCTCACCAAGTTGCCCGGGCAGGTCTCAAACCCACAGGCTCAGGCAACCCACTCACCTCGGCCTTCCAAAGCACTGAGATTACAGGCTGAGCCACCGAGCACGGCCCGACCATTTCTTTATGTGTCACTTACTATGCTTCCTTCACCTAACCATCCAGCAACCAAAACTTACAAAGTGTGCAGAAGATGTGGAACAACAGCCCGGTCTTTATCACCTCCACACCTGTTCCGTGAACTCCTACTGTGGCCACTTCCCGTGGTTGATCAGATGTGGTTCTCAGAGAGAAGGGAAACAAGGTGGGATCAGGAACAAGAGTCTGAATGATGTCATGCTTGAAGGTTGCGTGGAGACACACTCCATCTGTTTTTCTGTAACATAAAAGAAAACATCCTTTCTGAATGAACCGTAGGCAGAGTAAGTGTGGTGGGCCTGAGGAAGTTAGCTCGCAACTCCCACCCCACATAGGACCTGAAAGCTCCAGATTCTATTCCTCTTTCCTTGGTGCCCCACTGAGCATGACTCCTGCCCTCCTCTTCCTTCTCCACTCTGCTGGCCACTCTGCCCTGTCTTATTCCTAGTCGACCCAGCCTTTTCTTCAGTGTCAACACTTTTTCTTCCTCTGTCACTCCTGTCTTTAGCAACTAACCCCTTCCTCGCCCTAATCCCATACATTCTGACTTTAACTGAACCTGTATACACTTAGAAGACATGATGTTGCTCACTGCTCTGCCTGGTTGGTGATCACTGGGAAGTGGAACAAGAGGGCCATACACACAGGGGCCTACGCAGCCATTTTTCACTATTTGTTCAGAGAAGACAACAAAGCTTGTCTGGAGAGAGAGAAGAATAAATTAAACGTGCAGAGAATGGGATGAAAGATCAGACGGCTAAAAGGAAAAAAGGGAATAACTTGGATTCCCAGCTTTCCAGACCCTGGCTCAGCTTCTCAAGAGACCTGTGGTAATTCCCCAAAAGTATGTTCTTCCTCCCTTCAGCCAGTTTGAGTTCATCTCTGTTTCTTGCAACTCATTGATTCCTGTTAAGTGGTCTCTCTCTTCCTGCTTGAAAAATTATCCCCTCAGCCTTTAGGAGTCAGCTTTTTTGTCCTCTCCAAGGTGAAGTCTCCCTCAGGATGGGAATCCTTGCTTCCCACCAAACTCGTTCACACAACCACGAGAGTGTGTCCCACTTTAGATTGTGTCTGGCTGTTCCTCCCTTGCCCGGGAACTCCTTGAGGGCAGAAACAATATCTGTTTCTGAATTCCCGGCAGCTTTCACAGTACCTTGTGTGCTGCTGCTCAGTAAACATTTGATAAATGAATTATTTCATTTTCCAGTTTCTGCCAGTGATGTCTAGAGAATAAATGTTAAAATTCATTTGGTCCTCTGTACTCCTTGGGAGCCGCAGATTGAGTTCTTACCTACACAACTTCCATTCTAAAATCTTCACATATAAATGCATCTCTCAGGAAAGGCTTATACTTTTGGCTTCATCTTCTTCTTTTTTCTCTCTCTCACTTTAATTTTTTGCTAGTTCCAAGTCATTCCATAAGCCCATGTTCCAAGAAACAAGGTTACACAATAACTAGGGACGATCCCTCTCCTGTCACATGGTGGGCTGCAGCCCGTGTGACTAGGTGGCCTAGTCAAGCATTCCTAAATGCCAGTCCAGACATGGGCTATTTCAGAATTATCCCAGCCCACATCTCTTAAACCTCTTTCTGAGGAAAGACTGTGGAATTCCTGTTTTAGCAGGCTCCAGAGATGGTCAGTAAGGTTTGGGACCCCATGGCTAACTCACTGTGCCTATGAGGCTGGCTTGTAGGTTTGTGCATTGCTGGAGACTATAGGCGCTATTTTTTATTTTTATGAGTTGGAGTCTCACTCCGTCTCCCAGACTGGAGTGCAGTGGCATGCTCCTGGCCACCGCAGCCTCGACCTGCTGGGCTCCGGTGATCTTTCCGCCTCAGCCTTCCAAGTAGCTGAAACTACAGGCATGCGCTACCACACCCGGCTAAATTCTGATTTATTGTAGAGATGAAGTCTCGCCAAGTTGCCCGGGCAGGTCTCAAACCCGTGGGCTCAGGCAATCTGCTCACCTCAGCCTCCCAAAGTGCTGAGATTACAGGCTGAGTCACTGAGCTTGGCAGGTGCTATTTTAACAAATTTATTTATTTATTTATTATAAAGATGTGGGGTACAATTCAGGGTTAGGTATACAAACATTAATCATGCAAGTACCCTTGTTGATGAGGTATGCCCCTCCCTCCCCTAGCAGTTTCCCTCAGCTGCCAATCCCACCCTCCTCCCCTGACAGTTTTCCACTACTGCCAGTCGCTTTCTTATAGCATTATAATTGTTCAAGGCCACCTTATGATTGAGAATATATGGAACTCAGTTCTTTGTTTCTGTGATAAATCACTGAGTATGGTTGACTCCAAATCCATCCAAGTTGCTGCAAAGTCCATATATTTGTCCTTCTTTATGGCTGCATAATATTCCATTGTGTATAGGTGCTATTTTGATCAGTTGCTTGTCCTGCTCAGAGGAGGGCAAGGCAAGAGGATTCTGCCCACCTGTGGTGCAGACAGAGATCTCCATCCAGGTATGTGTCCTGAGCCTTCTCTTCCTCACCATTGACCCTGTTCTTCTCCTACTTCAGGCCCTTCTCACTTCTAGCTTGGACATTCCACCCCCAAATCATTTTCATTTTAACTTCTCCCAGGGCCAAGCCTTCTAGTAGCCAATGCTTGATTCAGTTCCCAAAGCGCAGCATTTCATTGCTTTCCTGCCTCCATGCTTTGTTCCTACTGGTCTCTCCACATAAACTGCTCTTCCATAGCTATTCATATCAAAATTCTATCCTTTTATCATGATCATCAACAACAATAATAACTACTATTTGTTGAATGTCTGCTAGGTATGTGTCTATTACCAAGTCAGGCACTCTGCATATATCATTTATTCCTCACAATAACTCTGTGTAGCCGGGCTCGGTGGCTCAGCCTGTAATCCCACGCCTTTGGGAGGCTGAGGTGAGTGGATTGCCTGAGCCCGCGGGTTCGAGACCCACCTGGGCAACTTGGTGAGACCTCATCTCTACAATAAATCAAAAAAAATTAGCCGGGTGTAGTAGTGCGTGCCTGTAATTCCAGCTACCTGGAAGGCTGAGGTGGAAGGATCACCGGAGCCCATCAGGTCGAGGCTGCGGTGGCCAGGAGCGGCCACTGCACTCCAGTCTGGGCAACAGAGTGAGACTCCAACTCAAAAACAAACAAACAAACAAACAAAAACAACTCTGTGAAATGAGGATTGTGGTACCTACTTTATATACAAGAGACCCAAGGTTTGAATGTCCAAGGTAAACACAGCAAGAAAATTACAGAGGTGGAAAACAAGTCACTGTAGGTCTGACATTAAAGTCTTCTATGCCTGATATCCTCTACCTCCTACTTCTTGAAAAGGATTATCTTCTCTTCTACTTCCCATAATATTTTGTAGCTCTTGTGGAGGCTACATATTGCATTAAACTGTAAAGCATAATACTAACTTGCTGTTGTTTATATTGCTTATCATTTTTTGTGTGCCAAAAAATATAGATGAGTCAGGGCAAATTCTTTATCACCCTTGGAAAAAACACTCACATGCATGTCGGTAATTTTATTTTGGAAAAAACATCTGAAGCAATCATCGTGTGGGAGTGAGAGCCACGGTTTTTGAAGATCTGCAGTTAAATTCCAAGGTCATCACTTCCCAGGTCACAGACCTTGGGCTAGTTACTTAAATTTTATCTTTATTTTTTACCAACCAGTTTATAATGATGATAATAATAGTGTGTACCTTGTAGGTTATTGTGAGGATTAAATAGTGCTTGGTAAGTAGTCAGTGTTCAATAGAAGTTCTCTGATGTTAACTATTTTGAAATATATATATATTATTGTGGAAGATGCTTTAGAGTCCCTCCCTGGGGGGAGAATTATTTTTCCCTGTCTCATTGATACTTGGCATGACCATGTGACTTGCTTTGTCCAGTGAAAATTGAGAAGAAACGTGTGCCATTTCTGAACAAAACTTGAACAGTCATTGTGTGGTTTGCTACCTTCTGCATTCTTTCTGTTACAAAACTAGCATTGTCCCAGCTGGGGACTGTCTGGTCAGATTGGGACTCAGAAACAGAAACACAACCAATCTGTGATGGACAAGTCATGTGTGTGAGTTATAAAGCTTTTTGTAAGCCACTGAGATCCAAAGGTTTTTGGTCAACATGGTATAACTTAGCCTAGGCTGACTCATATGGTTGTTCAACTAGATTTACAGAAAGCCTCTTATTTAAGTATTTGCCTGTTCCATGATTATTCTTTGATTCTCTGCCCATTTAAGTCATTAGCAGTTTTTAGATCAGCCTGGCAGTCTGATATGTTACTTCTGACTGAAATAGCTTTGGAACATAGTCTTACAGAAATCGGATGAATCCAGAGCCCCTGGGATATTTGCTATCAGTTGTCTGACGGTTCTTCAGAACCCATGGGCTTTCCATTTTCTGAAGAAAAACCATTTGAACATACTTCTGACAAAGGAGCATAGTTCAGAACCAGCTTAGTGACCTGTGCACCCAGCTATATTAGTTGGTAATGGTGGTCCGTGGACATTGTAGAGATGACTGAATGTCTGGGCCAGTGTTCTGTCATGCAAGTCCTTAGCTCTTGCATAACTCAGCCCCAGTTCAGAGCCTCTTTCCAGCATAGGTTATCTCTTCAATGGACCTTTACCTCTATGCAGCAGGCCTATGACCTCAACTGCCTATGACTTCAAACTGCCTTGAAGTATCTGCAGCTACTTTTCCTCACTAATTACACTCAATGGTACATTGTCTATTCAGTATCCAGAATTTCCCTGTTGTCACTAAAGAAAAGCCCTTGCATTCTGTTATTAGTTGTTTTGTTTGTTTGTTTGATTGTTTTTGCTGATCATTAGGCAGGGAGAAAATAAAAGAATGAGTGAATGAAAAAGATCCAGATTCTTCTATAAGAAGTTCATCTGGGCTGGGCTCCATGACTCAGCCTGTAATCCCAGCACTTTGGGAGGCTGAGGCAAGTGGATTGCCTGAGCCCGAGGGTTTGAGACCAGCACGGGCAACTTGGCAAAACCTCGACTCTACAATAAATAAAAAATTAACTGGGCATGGTAGTGTGTGCCCGTAGATCCGGCTGAGGCAGAAGGATCGCCGGAGCCCAGCAGGTCGACGCTGGGGTGGCTGTGAGCGTGCCACTGCACTCCAGCCTGGGTGATGAAGAGAGACTCCAACTCAAAAAAAAAAAAGTCCATCTGGGCTGAGCATGGTGGCTTATGCCAGTGCAAGTAATCCAGCACTTTGGGAGGTAGAGGCAAGAAGATTGCTTGAGCCCAGGAGTTTGAGACCAGCTTGGACAACACAGCCAGACCTTGTCTCTATTAAAAAACAAAAAATAAAATTTAGCTGGGCATGGTGGCATGAACCTGTAGTCCCAGCTTCTAAGGAGCCTGAGGCAGAAGGATCGCTTGACCTCAGAAGTTCGAGGCTGCAATTAGTGAGCCACGATCATGCCATTGCACTCCAGCTTGGGCAACGGTGAGACCCTGATGTTAAAAAAAAAAAAAAAAAAGAATAAAAAGAAGAAAAGAAGTCTGTCTGGTTAAAATCCTTGGTCTACAGTCTATGACCTGTTTGTAATTGTATAACTGCTTGAATTTCTGCTTGCCAAATATCTGAGAATGGAGTTCCCCAAATCTCCACGTAGCCTTTTGGGACCTTCATTCTGCAGAAGGGACTCTAGCCCACCCCAGCCTGGAAAGGCCTGGGAAGGCCTCCAGCCCACCCCTTTCTAGCCAACTGACCTGAAGAGCCAATTATTGCAGGGCAAGAGGTTCCACTTGTGGCCTCCAGAGGCTAATTTTCATTTCAGAGGGGTTTTGAAAGGGTTACTTAAGGATCATTACGTTGAGGGTTCACTATTCTTTGGGGGATTATTTTAAGGACTGCTCTTTATTTCATACTATGACATACCTTGGGCACTTAAGGAACGTGGTAGGGTCACCTCTACTGAATAATGCTGAGTAATCTAGGTTCAATAAAGGGAATCCTAGATCAATAAATAACAGTGTTGTTGTTGTTGATGATGATGATGTTGATGATGATCCCACCTAATGCTTATTTAACTCTTACCACGTGCCAGATCTTGCTCTAAGTGCCTGACTCAGAAAGACAAGTACCATCATTATTACCATTTTGGAGATCAGGAAATGGAGGTAGAGATAGAATAACTAATTTAAAGTTGCTCAGCTTGTAAGTGGCAAGGTTGGAATTTGAATCCTGATGGTATGACCCCAAAGCATATGTTTTTACTCCCTGCACTATGCCACCTTTTATTTTTCATCTTGTTGATCATGTATCCAACTCTAAATATTCCCCTTCTGAAAGGGAATTATGGGTAGAGGACAATGTCCATACTATTTTGTGAAATGTATTGACACTTTTCATGCTGACGAAATATATATAACTACTATTCATTGAGCACCTTCTTGTCTTTTCAGTCTTGACCCCTTCTTGTGTAAATTATATTCTTACTATAAAATCTAAAGGCAGGAATGCAGCTCAATCCTGATAGAGCCTAGAAATGAACCTGGAAGGTTTTCAGAAGCCCAGTCAGTTCTCTCTTTCCTAAGGGTCTCTGTACAACTGTCATGATTCTTCTTCAGATCAACTTTCTGAGCCTCCCTATGATTATGACAAAGTACAACTACTCAAGTTAACTTCAGGGAGGTACTAGCCCCTGTTCACAATGCTCTGATGACACTTTCACAAGTATTAACTCATTCTGCCCTGGTCGGACATGGTGGCTTATGTCTGTAATCCCAGCATTACGGGAGGCTGAGGAGGGAGGATCACTTGAGCCTAGGAGTTTGAAAACAGTCTGGGCAACATAGTGAGACCCTTTCTACAAAACATTTAAAAATCAGCCATGCACAAAGACTCGTTCCTATAGTCCTAGCTTCTCAGGAAGCTGAGGCAGGATTGTTTGAGTCCAGGAGTTCAAAGCTGCAGTGAGCTATGATCATGCCACTGCATTCCAGCTAGGTGACAGTGTGAGACTCTTTCTAAAAAATAAAAAAATTTTAAAAAAGAAACCAAAACACTCATTCTATCTTCATCACAACCCTATGTAGTAGGTACTTTTACTATCATAGCCATCTCATTCTATTCTACAGATAAGGAAACTGGGGCCCAGAAGAGGAAATATAGACTTTCTTGCTCAGAAAGGGAAGGGTCAGGATTTCAACCCGAGTCTGATGATGGGAGCCATACCCTCAGTTACTACTCTCTGAATCCCAATCCCAGATTTCCAGGGAGGAGAATCTGATGCACTAAGCTCAGTTGGTGGCAGGAATAGTCCTCCTGGTTCAATTAACTTTATCAGTCAGGTGCTGTCCTGTAGCACAAACACGACTGCCAGAAACCTAGGGATCAAGAGATGAAGTGTGGTGCAATAAGGAACAGCAGTTCTCAGAAAAATAGGACATTGCATGTCAGGCATATATTCAAGGAGGTGTCTACTACATCCTGTGTGGTAGGAATTTGGATTCCCATTTGCTACTTAGGAACTAATTGAAGATTAATGGGGTTAAACAGCTTGTTTTAGGCTCCACATAAGTGGGAGAGGCAAGATTCAAGCACAACCTATCTAATCCCTATGACTTACTTTATAACATGCTGTCAGAGGAGGATGGCCAGGGTGGCTATGTGTTATGTGAGTGTTAAGTGGCAGATTGCATTTTCCAAAAAGGGCTGCAACAAATATCTCCTACCCCACATACCCTTCTTTTTTAGAGTTGGAGTCTCACTCTGTCACCCAAGCTGGAGTGGGGTGACACAATCAAGGCTCACTGCAGCCTCAACTTCCTGGGATTGGGCGATCCTTCCGCCTCAGCCTACTGAATAGCTGGGAATACAGGCATGCACCACCACACCCAGTTAATTTTTTAATTTTTATTTTTTTACAGAGATGAAGTCTTATTACGTTGTCTAGGCTGGTCTCAAACTCCTGGCTTCAAGCAATCCTCCTGCCTCGGCCTCCCAAAGTACTGGGAGTCTTGACATCATGACCTCAAAGCCCATGTTTTCACACCCTGCACTATGATGCCTTTTATTTTTCAACATGTTTATTTTGGGTGTTTCCAACTCTAAATATTCCCCTCCTGAAAGGGACCTATAAGTGAAGGACAATGTCCAAAATCTGGGCTTGGGATTTAGAGAGTAGTGACTGAGGGTGTGACCCGCACAATTAGACTCTGGTTGAAATCCAGACCCTTCCCTTTCTGAAAAAGAAAATCTGTATTTAGTATTCTGGTCTCAAATTTCCTTATTAATAGAATAGATTGAGATGGCTATGATAATAAAAGTACCTACTACATACCATTGTTATGAGAACAGAATGAGATTTGTGTGTGCATGTGTTTTGTTTTGTTTGTTTGAGACAGAGTCTCACTCTGTCACCTAGCTGGAGTGCAGTAGCATGATCATAGCTTACCTCAAACTCCTGAGCTCAAAATAAATCCTTCTGCCTCAGTCTTCCAAGTAGCTAGGACTGCAGCCAACGTGCCTGGCCACACATGGTCTTCTTTTTTTTTTTGGGTTGGAGTCTCACTCTGTTGCCCAGACTGGAGTGCAGTGGCCACTCCTGGCCACCACAGCCTTCACCTTCTGGGCTCCAGCGATCCTTCCGCCTCAGCCTTCCAAGTAGCCGGAATTACAGGCATGCGCTACCACGCCCGGCTGATTTTTTGATTTATTGTAGAGATGAGGTCTCGCTGCCCAGCCGGGTCTCGAACCAGCGGGCTCAGGCAATTTATTCACCTCAGCCTCCCAAAGGCGTGGGATTACAGGCTGAGCCACCGAGCCAGGCTACATGGTCTTCTTAAAATAAAACTTTGCCATTTCCCTCACTGAGATAAGAGGACAATGATCCTTCCCTTGAATCTGGGAGGGCTTGTGAGTAAGGCAGAAGTGACACTGTGGGACTTCTGAGATTAGGTCATAAAAGATAATGTTGCTTCCACGAGCATGCTTGGCACCCAACGGCCATGCTGGAAGAAAGCCCAGACTACCCCTGTAGAAAGACCATATGGAGAAGCCTTGAGAGAGCAAGCACACGTGAGCAACCTGACCACTCCAGCTGCTCCATTCTCCCACTGTTCTAGCTTCAGCCACCATCTGACTATAATGTTATGATGAGACCACTGCCAGAACTGCCCACGAGGGTTCTTCTCGCATTCTTGATCCACAGAAACTGTGAAAAATTATATGATTGTTGTTTTAAGCTGCTAAATTTTGAAACTTTGGGTCAGGCACGGTGGCTCACACCTGTAATCCCAACACTTTTGGGGTAGAGGCAAGAGGATTGCTTGAGTCCAGGAGTTCGAGACCGGCCTGGGCAACTTGGCAAGACTTGGTCTCTATGATGAATCAAAAATTAGCCAGGCATGGTGACATGCACCTGTAGTTCTAGCTTCTTGGAAGGCTGAGGTGGAACGATCGCCTGAGCACAGCAGGCCAAGGTCTCGGTGACTGTGAGCACGCCACTGCACTTCAGCCAGGGTGACAGGGTGAGATTTCTCAAAAAAAAAAAAAAAAAGACTGCTAAATTTTGAGGGGATTTATTTATTATAAAACATCAGTAACCACAGTGGCATATTTGGGGGAAGAGAAATCTTCAGAAGGACATGAGAAACATCTTCAAACACCTGAAGGGCTTTAGGTATAGGAGTTAGACCTGAAGTGTGAAGCCCTAGGAGGTAGCACTTCTGTCATCAGATGGGATTTACAGGGTGTCAAATTTGACTCTTTGAGGAGGCCTTCTCTAGATGTAGAACTGGAAAATGAGTCAACCGACAGTGTATTCAGCTCTTCTTCAAATTTGAGCACTCTGTTACCAGAATTCAAACAGAGAACGGGTAGTTACTTTGGGGGGGGGATCCAGAAGCTCCCAAAAGGCACCTACCAACTCTAAAAAATATAATTCCTAATAAGTTAAAGCCTTTAGTAAATTCATCTTAGAGGATGTGAGGATTAACATGGGTCTTTAATGTTAGAAAGGGTTGGGAAAGCAGAAGAGTCACTTCACAAAAACCAATGCGAACTGTATATTTAACCAGCAATATCAAATTAATCATGCCCATCTCACCTGAAAACCTGATCTCCTCATCCTTTTATGGTGTTACAGGGCACCATCCTTCCAGTCCCTTTCTTAGTCACTAACAATCCTTTGCATCTTTCAATCCTCACATTCCATTGGTTGCTAAATTGTTCCACTTTTCTCGCCACAGTGAGTCTTGCATCTGTTCCTTCCGCTCCATTTGCACTATCATTGGCTTTGTTCACAATATCATCACCTCTCATCTGGATGACTGCAACAGCCCTCTGGATGGATAGTGTGTTGCCAAATTAATTATCCTAAATCAAGGCTCAGAATATGTCAGTCCCTGACTCTAAAACCAAAAGCTTCATTCAGTTCCCATTGCCTTTAAAGATGAATTTTCTTAGGCACTCAAGGCTTTTATGATCTTGCAGAGAATGAGAGAGAAGGAAAATAGGAGCGATATATATATATATATACACATACATATATATATATACATATACATATATATATATACATATATATATATAATTTTTTTGTATTAGTTTCTTAAGACTAACAAGTTACCAAAAACTGAGTTGCTTAAAACAGAAACTTAGTGTCTCAGATTCTGGAGGCTAGAAGTCCAAAGTCAAAGTGTCAGCAGAGCCATGTTTAATCTGAAGGCTCTAGGGAAGTTTCCTTCCTTTTCTCTTCCTAGTTTCGGAAGGCTTCTGGCAAACTCTGACATTCCTTGGTTTATAGATGCATCACTCCAATCTCTGCCTCTGTCTTCACATGGACTTCCTCCCTGTATGTGCCCAAATCTCCCTTCTCTCTCTCTTTTAAAATCTCGGTTCTACTCCTTCTGTATCCCTCTCTTATATTTTATAAAGACACCTCATTGGATTAAGGGCCCAGCCTAGCCCAGTATGACATCATCTTAACTTATTTCTGCAAAGACCCTATTTCCAAATAAGGTCACATTCCTCTGAATGGGGGTGGGCGGGTAGAGCTTGAATGTATGTTTTTTGGAGATACAAAGTCAACTTTCTACAATTCCTATTGGTAGAAACTGCCAGAATAACAGCTTAGCATAGTGATGGCATCTTGCTTGTGGAAAGGTTCTGGATGTGGTGAAGAATTTCAGCAACAGTGAGAGGTAATATTAAATAAGATAGGCCAGAGAGTTTTTTGTTTGTTTTGAGGTGGAGTCTCACTCTGTCACCCAGACTGGAGTGCAGTGGCAACACGCATGGCCACCCCAGCGTTGACCTTTTGGGCTCCGCCGATCCTTCCGCTTCAGCCTTCCAAGTAGTCAGAACTACAGGCATGCACTACCACTTCCAGCTAATTTTTGATTTATTGTAGATATGAGGTCTTGTCAAGTTGCCTGGGCTGGTCTTGAACCCACGGGCTCAGTCAATCCACTGGCCTCGGTCTCCCAAAGTGCTGGGATTACAAACTGAGCCACTGAGCCCGGCCCAGAGAGTTTTCTGAACAATAAAATAGCATACATGATCAAAGGATAAAATTTTAGCTTTGTGAAAAACCAGCCTGGATGCTGGATGTAGGAGCGATGATAGGAAATAAAGCTTGTTACGTTAGTCAAGAGGATGTCTCAGTAGCTCAAAGGCAAGGAGGTAGGCACAGAACTAGATTGTTAGCCCCAGAAGACTGGAAACTTCACCTCTTTTGTTCAGCAATAGCTGAGAGCCCATAGACAACAGCCTGCAACAATGTCTGACACATAGTAGGGTGCTCAGAACACATTTATTGAACAGATGAACAACGTAGGATTGCAGCAGTAGAAATGGAGAGTAGGAATGATGCATCAGGTCCTTCAGGGATGGACAGACCTAGGTGGCCCTGCAACAAGGTAGGGTGAAGAGGTAGGGGTGAGGAGGGTGGAGTGGGAATTGGTCCAGGAATACCAATTTGCGTACACCCAAATCCGTGCATACTCAAATCCCACAGTTGGTCCTGCAGAACCCACGAATAGGAAAAGTCAGACTTCTTGGTTTTGCAAGTGGCAAATACTGTATTTTTACTCTGCCTTTGGTTGGGAGGAAAAAAACATTCTGCGGATAAGGGGACTTGCACAGCTCAAACCCATGTTGCTCAAGGGTCAACTGGTAGTTATCAATTAAGCATCACTTAAAAGTCAGGCCCATAACTTGGTGCCTATTGGAGGGAGACTGGACCTCTCTCAAACCACCTGCTGCACACTGCTTAGCATAGGTCTCTACACCATTTCTTTCACCCTAGCATGCGCCTCTGGAGGAGAGGGATGCATCATGCTCGCTCTTCACGTCTGTGTGTGTCCGCCACACTACCCGGCTGTGACACAGGGGGACCCCATGACAACTCCCAATACATGGATTTTTACGTTTAAGCACAATCAAAAGATTTTCTAGACTCTGTATTTTAGCTTTCCGCACGCTCCCGAAATGCCTGGCACCCACCAGTAAGCGCCCCAGAGGCACTTGTTGAACCAAACAGAATAAATCAGAGTCGCCCAGTTCCGCCTGGCAGCGAGGTCTGCCCTTGGCAGGATGACAGAATCCATTGCGATGAAATTCTTATGTAAGAGTTAATGACCCTCCCAGCCCACTTGACCTCCCCGCCACGGCCAGAGAGGAAGGGAAAGGCAGCGAGAGCACTTGTTACAAACACACACGGTTTCGGGGGTAGATGCCCGGGCTGATTTCTCGTCTCGGTTCACCGTAAAGTCCTCAAGACCCCGCCGCAGGCGCCGT
>NW_007247668.1:72636-79248 GCF_000164805.1 Carlito syrichta
CGTGGTGGAGATGGAAGGGAACCAAACGGTCCTGCACCCTCCTCCTTCCAACACCAAACAGGGAGAGAGGTAAAGCGGGTTCGGGGAGGGCGGGCGGGAAGAGCCCACCCGCAGGGTCCTGCGAGTGGAGCCAGGAGAATGGGAGTGCTTTTTTCTATTGTTAGGAGGACGGCTTCAAGTTTGTCGCCCGCTCCCGGGTTGAAGCTGTTGCAAGTCCAAGTTCCTCTCCTCGCTCTGCACCCCCCCCTGCCCTGCCGTGCAGAGCGGTGTCAGGCGGGGCGCCCTGGCCACAGCCAGCAGCAGTCGGCCCCGCGGGCTTCCAGGCGCCCTGAGAGGGGGTCGGATGGGACCCAGAGATCCTCGAGTCCAACGGCCACATTTTGCAGACGAGAAAACTGAGGCCCGAGGCGGGCAAGGGACCAAGCTCAAGACTTCATTGTTCGTAGGACCCAGTGTCGGTGATTCTTTTCACCACGGCACTGTTTGTTTCCTTGGCAGAATTGTTTAGGGACATTGTGTGTAAAGTGGGAGGAAAAATAAAGCAAAAGAGTCTCTTGCGACGCAAGCTCAGGCTGGACCGTTTAACAGCTTTTAATTATTATTACTATTTTTGTTTATTTTTCGTCGGTGCTCAGTTGAGGTAATGCCTGAATGTAATGTGCGAATTTGGGTTTTCAAGGAAACAAAAATAGTGACCCAAACTGTACAGTCATTGGGAGGGATGTTTAAAAAGCGGCTGCATTTACTAGATGGCAACATATTTGCATTTGAAAAGTGGTAACTGTTGGATCCTTATTAATTCTGCTCTGCTCCATGCAGCAGAATGGGATAATGCCCTAAAATAATTTGAATATTTGGCATTTTTCTGATAAGCCTCTGAGAAGGAATCGGATGAAATTCATTCAATATAGTAACGCAGTAACTAGTAGAGAAAAAGGGGGGAGGGGATTTTACACAAAAGTAATTCTTCTTGGAAATGAGTGTGACTTTGTGCTTCTTAAAGTCACCTGTTGATTGATGAGCTGCAGTTTAGAGAATTTTATTCCTCAGAGATTTTCACTGAAGAGAGTAGGATTTGTTACTTTATTGCTAACGGGAGCAACTGCCTCTACTCTGTAATCATGTGTTCAAGCACAGTTGTGCTAAATTTGAAGAAGAAATTATGAGGAGGTAAGATTGGGGGATTCTTTGCTTTTTGTGTTGAACCTCGTTGTTTTTATCTAGTTTGTGAATATTCTGCTACCTTTAGCAGATTCTTATGGTTATATTAAATAGCTAAGTTATATTTAAAATGTTGTGATCAGTACTGTTTAGTAATTAATGTATTCTTGGACAGTATTTTTAGGTATATTTATAGAAGTGTACATAGTATATTTCATGGTGATAGTAAGTAAACTCATTGAGTAAATTAAAATATCTGCAGATTAAATTAGATGCCCATCCACCAAAGTTTTTTTCCCCCCCAAACTGGATATTATTATATTGTTTAGGAAAAAAAACAACGTTCTGTTGGTTCAGATTCTTCAAAGCAGTCTGGGGGAACAGGTATAGAATATTTTAGTTCCTGTTATGTAGCTGCTGCTTGTATTTTCCTTGCTGGCTTGGCACCTGCTCCTTGTCACTCTTAACCATAAGGAGTGCTACTGTTAGCTATTATTTGATGAAATGAAGTGTTGTCATTTGTGAAGACAAACAGATTGAGTTTTGTGGAATGTGGATAGAATTTATAAGTGGACAGGTGGTGCTCAATGCTAAGTAATTGGTTGATCATTTTTAGGGCTGAGCCACATTAGTTACTACTAATCAGGAACTTTCAGGTAAGGACATGTAGGGCGATTTGGGGATTTATCCATTTGTTTGCTTATTCGGATAGCCCCTTATCCAGAGCTATAAAAATAGTATAGAAATATGGATGTTCTCTTATTCTGCCTTCTGACAGACTTGATTCTTCGAGTGGTGGATAGGCCCTTTCTGTGGGATTTTGCCTGAGTACTGGTCATTCAGTTTACATCCAGACTGAGAAGAGTCAACACAACAGTGCTACTTGTAATTTAGGATTACTATTTTTGCAAGGGTGAAGATACCAAATGCTTTTTGATTTCCATTATGCAGCTTGGTTTCATATTTCTCCACACAGTTTTCCCTTAAAGCAACCATGCATTTAAAAATAGAAACAGTTCCTCCCTTGGGCTCTTGGTTGATTAATTGCAACAATGCTTCATGCTATGTTTGCAATTCATTTCTGTCATTTGTTTTTGGATAGAGCTCAGGGGAGGGCAAGGGTGAATGAGTAGAATACGAGAACGTTGCTACCTTTTATACCTAAAAGTCCAAGGTTTGAGGTATAAGTGGTCCTTAAGTAAATATTGGCAAACCTGTGTCAAATTGAGAATTGTTATTTTTTTGAAAGTTGTGAGAAATTACCAATGAATTACTTATGAGTAAAAATTCAGTTACCGGTGAAAGTTTTCATTCTTATTAGTAAAAACAAGTGAGTGCATTGACTTCCAGGAAGAGAAACAGTCCTAGCTTTCATAATTTTCCCCCTTTATGAAATCAGAGCAGGACTGATCACCATTCTGAAACATTAAGATGTAAGTGAACATACCATTGCATTGCTATCCAGGGACATTTATGAAGTTCAGATCATGGAGTACCATGCTTAGCAAGGGGCTCCAAAGATAACTGTGGATCTAGCATCTACGTCAGAATCTTACCTTTAAAAGATATGGGAAGCCGGGCTCGGTGGCTCAGCCTGTAATCCCGCGCCTTTGGGAGGCTGAGGTGAGTGGATTGCCTGAGCCTGCGGGTTCGAGACCCGCCTGGGCAACTTGGCGAGACCTCACCTCTACAATAAATCAAAAATTAACCAGGCACGGTGGCACACCCCTGTAGTTCCAGCTACTTGGAAGGCTGAGGCGGAAGGATCGCCGGAGCCCAGCAGGTCGAGGCTGCGGTGGCTGGGAGCGGCTACTACACTCCAGTCTGGGTGACTGAGTGAGATTCCAACTCAAAAAAAATAAAAATAAAATAAAAATAAATAAAAGATATGGGAAAAGAGAGGAAAAAATACTTAAAATACAATGTGGTAATTTACATCGATATGTGGTAGTATACTTTTGCCATGTACCATGTTATCTGGAAATTCCATTTCCTCTTCTATCTTCCCCTTAAAGCTGTGAACTCCCTGGAGGCAGGTACCTTGTCCTACTTCCCTTTGTACCCCATGTTTCTGCACAGTGCCCAGCATATAGTAGGGGCTCAGTGACTGTCTGCAGTGTGGTGGGAGCAATGAGAAAGGGCTGGGAACACCACCCAGGATGCTGGCAGCCTGCAAAGACAGGTGGCATTTTTGTGTGGTCTTGTGGGTGCTGACAGTGTAGGTTCACTTTTGCAAGATTAGAAGAAAGTCCTTTGTCAACAAAAGTAAAAGCATACCTGCCACAGATTGCTTCTGGGTGCTTGTCTGTATGTGAGTGTGAGATGTGGAGTAGGACTTGGAAGCAAGGCAGTTCTGTGAAGATGGAACTGGGGGATACTGGAAGGGATAGAATGAGAATCCCTGATTACCCAAATTGGTGCACCTCTGCTGTCACCTCTACTCTGCCCATTCCCTCACCTCTCTGAAAAGGGTAATCACAGCGATTTATTTCTCATGCATTTTTTTCAGATATGTATGTGCATTTTCAAACACACACACACACACACACACACACCACAGTATGTCTTGGTTGGCCAGGCATGCTTGAAAAGGGTAATCACAGCGATTTATTTCTCATGCATTTTTTTCAGATATGTATGTGCATTTTCAAACACACACACACACACACACACACACACCACAGTATGTCTTGGTTGGCCAGGCATGCTTGTAATCCCAGCACTTTGAAAGGCTGTAGTAGAAGGATTGCTTGAGCCCGGGAGTTCCACACCATCTTGAGCAACATAGCAAGACCTCATCTCTATTTTAAAAAAGAGAAAAATCTATCATATATATATGATAGTGTGTGTGTATGTATGTGTGTGTGTGTGTGTGTGTGTGTGTGTGTATAGTAACAAATATCTTTGGTATCTTTCAGTAACAACTTATTAAGACTCTTCATTCTTTTTTACATTCAACATGAATGATAGTGGTGGTTTTAAAAATGCAGATGGTTGGCTTATGGATCTGATCCTTATGATCCATGAAGCTTTGTTATGAAGAATATAATGGAACTTGCTTTCTGCAGA
Organism: Carlito syrichta; assembly: GCF_000164805.1. Taxonomy (NCBI): domain Eukaryota; kingdom Metazoa; phylum Chordata; class Mammalia; order Primates; family Tarsiidae; genus Carlito; species Carlito syrichta. The sequence goes on from NW_007247668.1 coordinate 76,867, forward strand.
ATTTTTGTTTTTGTTTTTTTTATGTAAGTGAATCATAAGGTAAGAATCCAAAATATAGTACATCTCTAACCAGACAAGTACAAAGAAAATTTGAACTAAATATGGGCTTTTAGTAAAAGAGCTTCAAAGTTTTTAGTTTCCTGCTTAATTGTTCTGTACTGTATTTTGCAAAGTGTGTGAGAGAGGGTCAGTGGAAGAATGCTTCATTTTGGTCAACTACATATATATTTTCTAGTTTATGTGTCACAGGTTAAGTAACTCTAATCTGAACATCTGAAATCCAAAATTCTCCAAAATCCAAAGCTTTTTGAATGTCAATATGATACTCAAAGGAGATGCTTGTTGGAGCATTTCAGATTTTGGATTTTTGGATAAGGGATCAACTGGAAAGTATATACACGCAAATATTCAAAAATCCAAAAATATCTGAACTTTGAAACACTTCTAGTCCTAAGCATTTTGGATGTCATGTTTAGCCTGTATACGTTGCAAGTTTTTATTTGTAAGCTAGTTTTCTCTTCCATTCCAAAGGCTTCTAGGATGGTTCCTTTGGCTCCAGTATCCCTATAGACCAGAAATTTAAATATTAGTGAAAGCTGTACAAAGTTAGAAAGATGAATCACCTGAGAAACAATAGTATTCTACTTTATAAAATCTGTGGGACTTTGACTTCTGTTTTTTGTGTTGTTACTCTTCTCTCTGATTATATTACAGTTAATTGTAAGAAAGCAAAGAATATCTAGGCTTTACTAATATCGGAGTGAGCATTCTCCAGGTATGATATTAGTGGGATTTTACGGAGCATTATAATAGATTCTTTTTATTAACTGTCAACATTTTCTTTCATATATATATATATATATATATATATATATATATATATAAAATTTATTTTTATTTTTTTTGCTCTGAAAGTCTTCCATAATTGAGTTTATTGGTTGTGTTGAGGATCAGTACACACATTTCAATTTGTACACAGTTCTTAACATACATACCGAAAATAAAAAAAGCCATGTATTGTTATTTTAAAGACATTTTCAATTTGTTTTAAAATAAATGATTGACATTTGCTTTAAAAAAAAAAACAAGATTAAAAGTAATTATAATGCAATGTAGTTTCAAGTGGTGATTTAAAAATTATTTTGTTGACAGTTCACAATTAAAAATACATTTTACATTATAAACCTACTTGTGTGGGTAATGGGTATCATAAAGGTTCATGAAAAAATACTCTTAACTGTGTAATGTCTCTCTTATTTTCTCTCTCCTGTTAGAATTCATTTTAAAAATGATGGTTGTGACTTATTGAATTGATTTTACAGCCCTCTGATGAGTCACAAACATCATTTGAAAAACACAGGTTTAGTAGGTAAGTGCTTGGGCTCTGGATTTTTTATTTTTATTTTTAATTTAAACCAGTGTACATAGTTTAAAGTGTGGAGTAGTTCTATAATTTATAAAGGTTATGCTAAACAATTTTTTTCTTCATTTCTTTCCCCAGAGGCAAACCACTTTTAGTGGTTTTAGTTCATTCCTTTGGAATTTCCCTCCATATTTCTGAATAATATGCTGGTAGTGCTAGTTTTTTATTTGCTTTCTTTGTTCTCCTTCTCTGCTCTATACCCATTTCATCCCCAAATTCTTCCCACCCCCCATTTTTCCAATATAGTTATGTAGTAATTTTGGTGGAGTCAATAATTAGAGTTTATATTATATGACTTTATAGAACATTGTTGTCATTGACCTATGCACTATTCAATTAATTATTTTCCTAGCATACAAAACATTTTGTTTTCCCTGGAATTAACAGTTGTTTCTTTCTTCCCCTTGTTTCTTTAATTTGTATATTTGTTCTATGTAAGTGTCATTAATTCAACATTCAAACTCTGTGCCCCTTGCCTAAATTTTAAGGCTTGAAACATATCAAGTACTCCCTTGATTTCATCTTCTTAGAGACATTTCTCCTTGACCTTTCAAACATGTTCAGTTATGAACTGGTAGCCCTGTCTGCTTGAAGCAGCTCTCTTCCTGGAGTTTCCTTACACCATCATCTGGGGAATTCCCCTAACCTCTCTTCTGTGTGGAATCTCCTATTCTTCTGTTTCCCTTTTCTTTTTTCTTGGTTTCCTGCCTCATTTTGTAGAGCACATTCTTCAATAGCTTCGTGAGAAAGCATGTTTGGGGTGTAAAATTTTTTGAGCCGGGCTTGATGGCTCAGCCTGTAATCCTGCGCCTTTGGGAGGCTGAGGTGAGTGGATTGCCTGAGCCCGCGGGTTCGAGACCCGCCTGGGCAGCGAGACCTCATCTCCACAATAAATCAAAAAATCAGCCGGGTGTGGTAGCGCATGCCTGTAATTCCAGCTACTTGGAAGCTGAGGCCGA
>NW_007247668.1:79402-94271 GCF_000164805.1 Carlito syrichta
CCAAAAAAAAAAAAAAAAAAAAAAAGTTTTTTTGAAACTATGAAAAATATCTCCATTCTACCCACTTACCTCATTGATAGTTTAAATGGGAATAATATCCTGCTTTAAAGACGTTATTCGAAAATCAAGTTTTAATATCTTTTATCTTCTAGTGCTTCTCTTGAGAAGTTATTTGATTTTCTAATCTTTTGGATATGACCTAGTTTTTTCCTTTCTGGAATCTTGTAGAATATTCTTTTCTTTTTCATTTTTGTGAAATTTCAATAGTGGGCCTTTTTGACTTGGAAACTCATGTCCTTTGGTTTGGGAAAAAAAAAACAAAAAAATCTTGATTTAGTTCATTAACAATTCTTCCTCTTAGCTGGGTGCAATAACCCACTCTCATAATCCCATCACTTTGGGAGACTGAGGCAAGAGGATTGCCTGAGCCTAGGGGTTCAAGACCAGCCTGGGGCATCTTGGTGTGACCTTCTCTCTACAATTAAAAAGAAAAAAATTAACCACACGTGGTGGCTCATGCCTACAGTTCCTACTACTTGAAAGGCTGAGGTGGAAGGATTGCCTGAACCTAGCAGGTCTGGGCTACAGTAACCATGAGTGTGCCACTGCAATCCAGACTGGGCAACACAGTGAGACTCCAACCAAAAAAAACTTATTTCTTTTTATCTTTTTGTTCTTTTCTTTTCTTTTCTTTTGAGTTGTAGTCTCACTCTGTCACCCAGACTGGAGTACAGTGGCCGCTCCCAGCCACCGCAGCCTCGACCTGCTGGGTGGGCTCCGGCGATCCTTCTGCCTCAGCCTTCCAAGTAGCTGGAACTACAAGCAGGCGCTACTACGCCTGGCTAATTTTTGACTTATTGTAGAGATGAGGTCTCACCAGGTTGCCCAGGTGGGTCTCGAACCCGTGGGCTCAGGCAATCCACTCACCTCAACCACCCAAAGCACTGGGATTACAGGCTGAGCCACCGAGCCCGGCTTTTTTGTTCTTTTCTACAACACTTACTTTGACATGGGGTTTCCTGTACTGGTCCTCTGGCTTTATTTTTCCTTTTTATCTCTCTCTCTCTTTTTTATTCTATCCTTTGGGAGATTTCCTTCACTCTATCTCTCAACCCCTATGTTCACTCTTTCTCTTCTGCTATCATATCTTTAATTTTCAAGAGCTCTTTTTTTTTTTGGTCTCGGATTTTTAAAAAATAGCATCCTATTTTTGTTTCTTGGTTGTACTATCTTCTATCTCTGTTTGAGGACATTAATGGCAATTTTCTCTGTATAGTCTGCCCCCTTCTCCCCAACTAAAGTGCTTTGTTTTATTTGCTTGTTTTGGTCTCTGTCTTTTATGTTAAGGATATTTCTCAGCTTTAATTGTATCCCAGCTAAACTCTGGAGTTTCTCCAGGGCAAAAACTATATGTGATTTATCTTTGTTTTCTCATTGCTTAGATTCAGGAATGCCCAGCAAGCATGAAGCATTTTGTAAATTCACCTTGCAGTTATTATTATTACTATTATGAAAATATTCTGTCAAATCCCTTTTCTTTCTTTTTTTTTATTGAGTTGGAGTCTCACTCTGTCGCCCAGACTGGAGTGCAGTGGCCGTTCCCGGCCACTGCAGCCTCGACCTGCTAGGCTCCGGCGATCCTTCCGCCTCAGCCTTCCAAGTAGCTGGAATTACAGGCATGTGCTACCATGCCCGGCTGATTTTTTGATTTATTGTAGAGATGAGGTCTCACTGCCCAGGCGGGTCTCGAACCCACGGGATTTCAGGCTGAGCCACCGAGCCCGGCTCCCTTTTCTATTTAACTTCCAATTATAACATTAAGAGCAATAATTTTATTTTTCACAAGACCATAGATAAATTCTAGAAAGCTGTAGCTGCTGTAGACAACTCCCAGTTACCCACAATTGTAAAGATAATCCATTGTGGTTGGTACAAAAAACTGGAAAAGTTTTTAAATTATATTTTTTGCACCATTGTTGTAAACATTTTAGTTAAGAAATTGTTTTGTCCCCATTAGAAAGCTGTATGCCTACATGGAGATGGGGGGAACTGCCATGTTTTTTATATTGTTATATCTTTTCAGAATAGTGTCAGAATGGGTAGCTTATCATTCTACCACCTAACTCAGCTTCTTGGGGTGAAATCTAGGTTTGAGAAAAGTGGAAAAGTTGAATTGTTTCCAGTTTTTAATAAAATTGCACATGCCATGTACTAATATTTTAAAGAAAATTACAGGAACAAATGTCCCTTGAAAGTAAGTGTTCCCAAGACATCAAAACTTTTCAGAATAACCCAACCAAAGCTACCCATTCTCAAATCCTCCTTGGAATGAGAGCAGAGGATGTGTTTATATATTCAGAATTTAAAGAACCTTTCAGAATGTCACCTGCAAAGCCAACAGAATAGCAGAGCAATGAACAAGACAATACAGAAACACTTAGAAATATTACTGTGTACCTTGACAATATAAGAAAAATTTACTGACAACATAGCTGTCAATGAAGTAATGAAGTTATGTTAAAATGTATAAGAAAACATACTAAAACAATTGAGAGTTGATTTATGTGAGCTCCAGGAGTTATCTTTTCTTTTCTTTTCTTTTCTTTTTTTTGAGTTGTAATCTCACTCTGTCACCCAGTAACACACTCATGGCTACCACAGCCTCAACCTGCTGTGCTCAGGCAGTCCTTCTGCCTCAGCCTTCGAAGTAGCTGGAACTATAGGCACGCACTATCACGCTCGGCTGATTTTTTTCTGGATTTATTGTAGAGACGAGGTCTCACCAAGTTCTTCAGGCTGGTCTTGAACTCCTGGGCTGAGACAATCCACTCCCCTCACCCTCCCAAAGTGCTGGGATTACAGGCTTCAATCACTGTGCTCAGCCTGGAGCTGTCTTTTAAGAACACCATTCTCCAAAATATTTCTGGAAATTTAGCCCTTTGCACTCAGATGTCCCTTCTGAGGGGGCATTGCAAATCTAGCAAATCACTCTGATGTCTCCTCTCAGAGGACATAAAGAAATTGCTGGTGATTATACAGGACAAATTTATGCCAGTACAAATTTTTTTAAAAAATGTATGTTTCCTTGAAGTTTTCCATTCAAATTGCATGAAAAAGCAAATAAAGAGATGGAGTATACTGTGATATATGTAAAATAAATATCAACTAATGTTACGTAGAAAGAGAATGTGTAAGTGCTTCTACAGTGATGCCAACACTTTGTAACAGAAGGCAGCGATAAAGAGCATTTATATAAGAAGAGCAACTGTGGGTATAGTCTTTGTATCATATGGCATAACTTGAAAATATAGGTAAGCAAGTTACTGTAGCTTTAAAAGAGACTTTTGAGGATGAAGGCTGACCATTAGCACACATTAGAAAAATATGAGATATAAAATTATTTTTTGTCATAAATAAGTTCTTCAATGTCAAATTCCATTATAAGTCAAATAGCATTACAATAAAATAGTTGATTCAAATAGCATTACAATAAAATAGCTATACTATTTAATATGAAGTGATGCATTTTTCACTATTTTGTAAAAAAGTGTGGTCAAGTTGCTGGTAAATGATCTGCAAGATGTCTCCGGGTGCAAAGGGTTAGACTTGCAAATTTTTTTTTTTTTTTTTTCTTTTTTGAGTTGGAGTCTCACTGTGTCGCCCAGACTGGAGTGCAGTGGCTGCTCCTGGCCACCGCAGCCTTAACCTGCTGGACTCCGATGATCCTTCCGCCTCAGCCTTACGAGTAGCCGGAATTACAGGCGCACACTACCACGCCCGGCTAATTTTTCGATTTTATTGTAGAGATGAGGTCTCGCCTGCCCAGGTGGGTCTCGAACCCGCAGGTTCAGGCAATCCACTCACCTCTGCCTCCCAAAGGTGTGGGATTACAGGCTGAGCCACCGAGCCTGGCTTAGACTTGCAAATTTAAGAAGAAATGCTTCCCTGGAAATTTGGCATCTTACCACTCAACTAGGTGAAAACATAGAAACAAACAAAAAGAGTTTTCACATCTCACCCTAAAATTTTATTTGTGAAATGCATAATTCTTATACTTGATTGTAGATCTAAGGTTAAAAAGGAAAAGTACAGAGGAGAATCCTCCTAGACTTTCAGGACTAGAAAGGCCTGAGAGTTCACCAGTCCAAACCCTCATTTGAATTCATCGTTGATTTCATGTTATTAATACTATGAAATTAACAATTCAGTGATTCATTGGTAAATTAGTAGAACAATTTAAAATTATCCTTGCAATACACTTCTCACATCAAAGCACAATTGTATCTCTTTAAAAAGTTGCTGTTAGACACTCTAAAATGTTTTTGCATAGGTAACATTATAAGAAGCGTTACAGAAACAAAGTTACAGGGAGAATCATTATCTTGCCAAGCTAACAAATCAGTTATTCTTGTTTTTCCTCTACCTTCATTTTGTTCTTGCCTGTATAATACAAGTATTTGCAGTTAATTTTTGTGTTTTGCTTTCCTCCTATTTTTATATTTTGTCATGCTACAAAGCAACCATAATCATAGTTTTCACAATTTTAACTTTAACAATAGAATACAGTCTCTTGAATTAACCATTTCTTTTTTTTTTTTTTTTGAGTTGGAGTCTCACTCTGTCGCCCAGACTGGAGTGCAGTGGCCACTCCTGGCCACCGCAGCCTCGACCTGCGGGGCTCTGGCGATCCTTCCGCCTCAGCCTTCCGAGTAGCCGGAATTACAGGCATGCGCTACCACGCCCGGCTGATTTTTTGGTTTATTGTAGAGATGAGGTCTCACTGCCCAGGTGGGTCTCGAACCCGCGGGCTCAGGCAATCCACTCACCTCAGCCTCCCAAAGGCACGGGATTGCAGGCTGAGCCACCGAGCCCGGCTGAATTAACCATTTCTATATTTTTAGATCGCACAGTTATTTCTCTTAGTGATTATAAATAACAGCACCTTCATGAAACATCTTAGATTCCTTTGTTTACTAATTGAAAGGCTTTTCTTCTCAAGCTTGCCAGCACCAAAAAAACCCCACATCTTTGAAACTGTATGAAAACATGAACTGTTCTCCTACATGATAATGAAGCTAAAAGTTGGTAATTTTCAGATTTAAATATGAGAGAGGATATAGAAGAAATTATTTTGTATGGGCAGTAATAAGACCAGCAGAGCTCAAACCCAGGTGTGCATCCAAACCATCTAGAGCAGCAGCCCCCAGCCTTTTTGGCATCAGGGACTGGTTTCATGGAAGACAATTTTTCCGTGGACTAAGCAGGACAGGGGGCCAGATGGTTTTGAGATGATTAAATGCATAATATTTATTGTATACTTTGTTTCTGTTATTATTACATTGTAATATATAATGAAACAATTATACAACTCACCATAAAAAAAAAAAGAGACATGAATCGAAGTGATAAATGAAACAATGGGCAGGCCATGCACAGACTAAAATAAGTGTCAGATTCTGACTTAGAGCCTGCCACCAGATGCAGCAGTACAATTGAAGTACATCAACTCTCTTGCCACTCACTGACAGGGTTTTGATATGAGTCTGCAAGCAGTTGATTTATTATGGTCTCTGTGCAGTCAAACCTTACTGCTAATGTTAATCTACATTTGTAGCTGCTCCCCATAGCTGGCATCACCACCTGAGATCCACCTCAGATTGTCAGGCATTAAGATTCTCATAAGGAGCACACAACCTAGATCCCTCACATGTACAGTTCACAATAGGGCTAGCACTCCTATGAGAATCTTATGCTGCCACTGATCTGACAGGAGATGAAGCTCAGGTGGTAATGCAGGTGATGAGGAGCAGTTGTAAATACAGATAAAACTTGTTTGTCTGCTACTCACCTCCTGCTTTGCAGCCTGGTTCCTAACAGGCTCTGGACTGGTACCAGTCCATAGCCCCAGGGGTTGGGGACCCCTGATCTAGAGGACCCCACCCTAAAAGGCTGTGACTCAGCAGGTCTGGAATAGGGCTTGAGAATGTGGGTTTTTTTTTTTTTTTTTTTTTTTTTGAGTTGGAGTCTCACTCTGTCGCCCAGACTGGAGTGTAGTGGCTGCTCCCGGCCACCGCAGCTTCTACCTGCTGGGCTCCGGCAATCCTTCCGCCTCAGCCTTCCAAGTAGCTGGAACTACAGGCACGTGCTGCCACGCCCGGCTAACTTTTGATTTATTGTAGAGATGAGGTCTCGCCAAGTTGCCCAGGCGGGTCTCGAACCCGCGGGCTCAGGCAATCTACTCACCTCAGCCTCCCAAATGCGCGGGATTACAGGCTGAGCCACCGAGCCTGGTGAGAATGTGGGTTTCTAACAACTTCCTAAGTGATGCTGATGCTGATAGTTCAGGATCGAGTTTTGAGAATTGCAAGTCTAGACCAGCACTGTCCAATAGAACTTTCTGAGATGATGAAAATGTTCTATATCTCTCCTACCCAATATGGCAACTACTAGCTATATGTGATTATTGAGCACTTGAAATGTGGCTGGTGTTACCAAGGAACTGAATGTTAAATTTTATTTAATTTTCATTAATTGAAACAGGTATATGTGACTACTATATTGAACAGCCTGCGTCTAGACAGTGGTTCTCAACCTTGACTGTGCCATAGAGTCACCTGAGGTGCTTTAAAAATAGATTCCTGGAGATTCTAACTTAATTGGGCTGTAATGCACCTTGGTCATTGGGAGTTTTAAGAAGTCTCTCAGATGTCCTAGTTACTATTCTTGCTTAACAAACCCCTCCAAAACTTAATTGTCTAAAACAACCATTTTATTATGCTCATGGATTCTGTAGGTCATGAATTTGGACAGGGCAAAGTAGCTATGACTTGTCTTTGCTCCACAGTGTCTGAGAATATAGATTGGATGTCCAAGACTTCATACACATGGTTGGCAGTACAGTTGATTCTCATATGTAGCCAAGGTTGAAAACCATTGGTCTGTTTAATAAACCAGAGTTTAAAGCCCAGTATTACAACTTAAGAACTCTTTTAGCAAGGTGTAGTTAATTAAAATGCTTCTTATTTGTTTTTACTTGAGTTATGGTAAGGGGAAGGAACTATCTAGATGTAAGATACTTGCCTGTTCCCTCACCTGATACTGACTTGTTGGGAAGCACAGGTTCTTTTTCAACTCACTTCCCTGCTTCAGGTCCCATAACAGAGTGGCAGTCCCAACCAAGCCCTGGGAACTCCATCCATAGAGAGGATCTGATCTGGGCTATGGAGAAGCGGCATGGCATACTGAACGGTGGGAAGTCTGGGTGCCGTCTGGTTCTGCCACTGACTTGGTCTGAGTCTTTGAGGGTAGTCGTTGACCATTCACATCTAAGTTTCTTCATCTGTAAAATTGAGGGCTGGACTAGATCATCTGTAAGGATTTTTTTCAAGTTTTCACATTCAGACTTATCCCAACCGTACTTAAGTAGGTGACTTTTATAGGAACTGAAATGGGTTGCATTTTAATTGTTTTCTTGTTAGAGTGTTAGGAGAACTGAGGAGGACAGGGTCACATTCTTGAAAGGCTGGTTTTGCCTGCAGTAGCTGATTCAAAAATGGAAGGTGTCAAATAAAATAAGACAGCTGCATGAAGTCCTTATCAGCTAGCTTACAGGTTCCTTACAGACATTTTGTGTGCCTCCTTCCTGAGCAAAGATAGCAACCTTTGCATGTGCCTATGGGACATTATAAAAATCATCTGGTTTGAACTTTTCAATTAGCTTTCATCTTGCACAGTGTGTTGTTTGTGGGAATCAGTGATTTCTAAGCTGTTCTTATAGACATGCAACTGTTTTATGCAATAAGCATGTATGTATGGGGGTGGCAAAATGACGTTTACAGAGCTTTTGGCTTAGAACTTCTTTGGGCATCTTGTTTTGTTTCTGAGGGTTCTGTTACAGCCTTACCAAATTCCAGTTAGTCTCCAATATTTCCTGTCTCCCACTGTGGAATGCACTTAGTGTGTCTCTGGTTCGTGCTCTGTTCCCCTTTCTTTTGAAAGCAGAGTGGCGTTATTGATTCCATGGTCCTTTCAGAGTCTCCTCAATAGGTGTGATGAGCTTTGCTGCTGAGAGTAGAGGCTTGAAGAAGCCCCTGTTTGCAGTTCCCTTAGGGGAAGAAGTCAAAGCCTTGTTTTTTTTTTTTGAAGACAGGGAACAGGAAGGAAGCCTTTGAGGAAAGGAAAGCTTTACCCTTTGCTGTTGGTCCTTTGTGTTGTTCTGGGGAGACACTCCCTAGACTGCACACCCACCGTGAATGACTACAGATATTCCCATATCTAAAACTTACACCCCAGAGGAAAACCATAAAGGGTTGCACAGTCGTTTTCTTGCAAGTGCCGAGTAGATTTATCCCAGATTTTTGAAGGGCCACATACAGAAAGAAAACCCACATGTAGTTTGCGGAACAGGTTAACAAACCTTTAAACACACTTACTCTCTATTCTGGGATTTAATAAAACAAGTCCTCAGAATTGAGGCTTCTTGTGCCTACCTATCTAATATCCTAGCTAAAGAGAGAATGTGTAAAGATTTATAGCTGAACTTGTAATTGGAACTTTGTAAATTGTAAGGTTTTCAATATAATAGGGTTTTTTTCTTTTTGCTCTACTTCTGTTTATATAGTTAATTAAAGTTTATTCACTATACAAATTGTAGCAGAGAATGGCTACATAATTACATTGAGACAGATCCTTAAAATTACTTGTTTCAAGGATAATGTTTTGAGTAAAGAGGGAGGAGTGTGGTGGTTGGGGAGGTTTATCACAATAATGGTGTTAAATTTGAGCAGTCTTACCCAGTTTTAAACATCTACTTTTTAAAAAAATCTAGAGTTACAAAGAGTTACAGTACAAATAGATAACTTGGGCATGGTACTGTCACTTTAAGTTTTATTGAAGCCTTGAAGTATTGCTTATTTTATAGTTAGAATAGTACTTTTTTTTCCAGGATGATAGCTTAGTCAACATTTTTATGATGAATTATGCTGTGGAAATAATTTTCCAAAATTTCTAGTCTACTGTAATCCTAAGAGATTTAAAAAAAATTTTCCAGCCAGGTTATTATTTAAGTAGTTCCCTCTCTCCCCCTCAAGAGTGACTTCCAGCTACTCTTGCTCATTAGTTCCCAGGTTTGAGGAAAAATAAAACAAATAAAAATCTGGATAAACAGAGATTTCCAACTTTTACATGTGCCAAGTAATCACACTAAAATAAAACTGTCACAATGTCTTGATACTGCATCTAATAAAGGACAGCTTAACACCAAAATGACATAATCTCGGAATTTAATTTTTTTTTTTTTTTGAGTTAGAGTCTCAAAAAGCCTGAGTGTCACTCAGGCTGGAGTACAGTGGCACACTCATGGCCACCCCAGTGTCGACCTGCTGAGCTCCGGCGATCCTTCTGCCTCAACCTTCCAAGTAGCTGGAACTACAGGCGTGTGCTACCATGCTCAGCTAATTTTTTATTTATTGTAGGGACGAGGTCTAGCCAAGTTGCACTAGCTGGTCTTGAACCTGCAGGCTCAGGCAATCCACTCACCTTAGCCTCCCAAAGTGCTGGGATTACAGGCTGAATCACTGAGCCTGGCCAAGAGTTTAATTTTGTAAATAAATTTAATTTTGTAAAAATAAATTTAATTTTGTATAAAACTCACCACATTAGTTTTCTTCTTTCCTGGGAATTGATGGAAACATCACCATAAGTGACCCCTGGACTTTGAGTACAATTGGATGTCCCTGGTGTCTGTGATTTCTAATAGTACATCAAGTATTAGAGTTCTATACTTCTTGGACTCCCTTGGTCCTTTAGGCCAAAGCATACTGCAAAATATTAAAGAATTTTTTTTCCTTGAAAATTGACCGCAGTCCCTGTTATTGTGTGTATATTGAATTTTTTGAATGGTAGGCTATATCTTTGTTTTTGTATATTGACACTGAAATAACCTCACTAATCTTTTTAAAAGCTAACCTAGCCCAGGCATGGTGGCTCAAGCCTGTAATCCCAGCGCTTTGAGAGACCGAGGTGAGGGGATTGCCTGAGCCCACGGGTTTACGGGTTTGGGAACAGCCTGGGCAACTTGGTGAGACCTCATCTCTACAATAAATCAAAAAAATTGCCAGACGTGGTATTGCACACCTGTAGTTCTGATTACTTGGAAGGCTGAGGTGGAAAGGTCGCCTGAGCCTAGCAGGTGCCATCCAGCCTAGGCAACGAAGTGAGAATCCAACTCAAAAAGAAAGTCAGCCTAAGTAAAATTTAAGTTTTTAAAAGTAAATTACCTTCTATCTGAGCCACAGTCTTTCTCCTGGATCTATGAAGGAACATCTCTTATTTGCCATTTGCAGTGTTGTTGTTGTCTTTTTGTTTTGTTTTGTTTGTTCTCTCTGTTTTTCATTTCTTGTCTATTGCCTTCCTGTGGATTACTTGAACATTTTTTAGAAATCCATTCTGATTTATTTGTTTTGAGTATATTTCTTCGTATATCGTTTTTAAATAGTTGCTCTATATATTACATTCCATTTGCAGTGTTTGTATAGACATCAGTTGATTATAAATAACTAGTTTTGTGAAACACTGTCAAGCGTTATGGCAGACTGGTATAATAACGAAGATTATGGACTTTGGAGACTAACTGCTTACTTTTAAAGCTGATTTAATCACATGCTAGCTTTGAAATGTTGCTCAAATTTCTTAACTCTCTATGCTTTTACTTTTCTCATCTGTAAAATGATAATAATAAAAGTACAGACTTTAGAGGAGAATGAGGATTAGCACAATGCCTGGCACTAGAAAACAATAAGTGTTGACAATTTTATTATTTTTATTACTGTGGGATACTTAAATATTCATTCCTATTCATTCCAGGTTTTAAAAAAAGTTGTTTTAGTGGCTTAAAAAAAAAGTAGAAGTCTCAACATTCTTGTTTTGATGTCTTATGATTTTCTGCTTATTTTTGATATTTAATGCAGTATTTTTTTTTAATTAAAAAAATTTTTTTTTTGAGTTGGAGTCTCACTTTGTTGCCCAGGCTAGAGGGCAGTGGCACGCTCATGGCCACCACATCCTCGACCTGCTGGGTTCAGGTGATCCTTCCCCCTCAGCCTTCCAAGTAACTGGAACTACAAGCATGTGCCACTGTGCCTGGCTAATTTTTCTTGATTTATTGTAGAGATTAGGTCTTGTCAAGTTGTCCAGGCTGGTCTTGAACCTGTGGGCTCAGGCAACCCTTTCACCTTGGCCTCCCAGAGTGCTGGGATTATAGGCATGAGCCACCACGTCCAGCCTGTAGTATGTGTTTTAAAGGCTACCTTTGGATGTCAAATCAAGCACTTCACACACCTTAGCTGACAAGACCACAGGAACACTGCTCAGCTGAGGTGGATGTGATGAATTTTGTTCAGAGGGAAATTTCTTACAACAGGTGTTCACCAGTCTAGTCATTGGCAGTTAGTCATTTGGATCAATAATTTATGTCCAGAAATTGTATATGAATACCTGTGAGGAGTAAATGTTCCTGATAAAAGTTTGACATCGTATAAAAAAAGTATGTGCAATAAGAATGGGGGCTGGTTGGTGGGGGCTTGCCCCAGAGCCTTGGAGTAAGATCTGAGGGAAAACCTCAGTGCAAATAGCCTGCCCTGGAATTTCACCCGTTGTAAGTTATCTGAATAACAAGAAAGCCTGCCTGTTTGGAGATCTGCTCTTGGCTGTAGGAATAGGGCTCTACCTCCAGCGTGATACCTTCTGCTCTGTGTTTTAGTTTTTGGGACTGGCCCTTTGCTGTCTTAGACATAGTACTTCCTACTATATGTTGTGCTTATTTATATTTCTGTTAATTGGATATATGGTTATTAGGCTTTAGTTAGCATGGGGTTTCGCAGATTGCTGGAACTGATTAGTGGTAAACTTATTTCTGAGGAAATTATTGGCTGAAGCTACTGAAACATTGTGTTTAATAATATTAAGTTTCTGTACTTTTTTTCTTCCGGAGGCATCTGATTTTATTATCCCTATTCTGGTGACTTTTGTTCCAGTGTTTGCTATCCTGGAGAAGATGGACTGAGGGCTTCTCTACTAAAATTCAGAATGGAGAAATATTTTTACTTGTATGTCTGATTCTCTGGCATCTCTTAAGTGAATATATTTTTTCCCAGAATTGTTTTTTATTTATTTTTTGGAAATCTTTTGCTTTTTGACATTCATTTACTGACCCACAAAAATTTGGAAAATACATTTAGGATATTTTATAGAAAGATTCTAGTTTCTTTTGAATTTATAAGTTATTTTCTTTAAAACTTTTCAAAAAAATACCATGTAAACCTAAATGCGTGTTTATGTATGTGTGTATGTTCTAACAAGGGAGCAATGCATGTTCTCATAGAAATACACAAAAACAGCCAGACTCAGTGGCTCAGCCTGTAATTGCAGCACTTTGGGAGGCTGAGGCGAGTGGATTGCCTGAGCCTGGGCAACCTGGCGAGACCTCCTCTCCACAATAAATCAGAAATTAGCCAGGCGTGGTAGCGCACATCAGTAGTTCTGGCTGCTTGGAAGGCTGAGGTGGAAAGATCGCTGGAGCCCAGCAGGTTGACGTTGGGGTGGCTGTGAGCATGCCACTGCACACCAGCTTGAGTGACAGAGTGAGACTCCAACTCAAAAAAAAAAAAGAAATTCACAAAAACTAAAGACAATGAAGCATTTGGGTGTGCTATATACTTTATACATTTACATGAATGAACATGAAGTGTGTGCGTGTGAAGCATCTTGGCCATCATTCAGGCCTCTGCCTTTGTTAGTGAGGAAGATGCAGGAATGTGGTTCTCCCATTCACTCTTCCTGCTCTCAGCTGAGCTCTCAGAGTTTGTTGCTTTTGCTTTTGCTTCTTGTTCCCCGGAAGCAAAGAACATGAAGGAGAAGTGGGATGAGAAGCAGACACCAGGGCATGGGAAGTTTAGGAATTAGGACCAGGAATAGGCCTCAGTCTCCATGACTTTGGCTTTCTAGCCCCTCCCCAAAGCCCTTTTGGTGATCTAGAGACAGCAGCAGGCCCAGAAGAGGGAGACAAGTCCAGACTGCATGTGCCCCATTCTGCAACTAGAATGTTTTAACGTATCCGTATGTTAGATCATCTTCAGTTTTAAATTGGAAAGAAAAGGCATTTTACTTTTCTAATCAGTCATAGTGATTAGATAGCTGTTAATAAGCATGTATCAGAGCCTGTCAGAAAGTGTCTTTCCAGGTACTATACTGAGTGCATAAGAACAATTTTGTGTCAGGATGCTTAGAGAAGAGATCCAATCACAGTGTGAAAGTAAATAGATTTCAGATCAATTACATGCTTTAGGCAATTTGCCTGCTTTAATTACCAGGTAGGGTTTTTGTTGTTGTTGTGTTCTTTTTTCTTTTTCTTTCTTCTCTTTCTTTCCCTTCCTCCTTCCCTGCTTGCCTGCTTTCTTTTTTATTTTATTTATTATAGGAATGTGGGGTAAAGTGAGCATTAACTACAAAATAGGCTGCATGCAGGTGATGTTTGGGCTTCTAACTGGCCCTCCCTCCCCCTGGTAATGACCCAAGTACCCTATGTGTTGTCATGTGCCCCCCCATCCTTCTTCATCCCTCTCTCTCCGTGCCTTCTTTCCTTATTAATTTTAATATAGTCTTTGGCTTAAATATCTGGATCCTGGATAGCCCTGACCATGGGTATTAATGACAGGTAACCCTTTCTCCTAAGCCTCTTATTTACTGAATTCTTTCTAGGAGTATGGGTGACAGACTCAGGTAGGAGTACTGAGCAGATACAGGCAATAGCCACTTAATCCCACACTTTGGGAGGCTGAGGTGAGTAGATTGCCTGAACCCGTGGGTTTGAGACCCACCTGGGCAACTTGGCAAGACCTCATCTCTACAATAAATCAAAAAATCAGCCGGGCGTGGTAGCGCATGCCTGTAATTCCGGCTACTCGGAAGGCTGAGGTGGAGGGATCGCTGGAGCCCAGCAGGCAAGGCTGTGGTGGCTGGGAGCGGCCACTGCACTCCAGTCTAGGTGACAGAGTGAGACTCCAACTCAATAAAAAATAAATAAAAATAAAAAGAATAAATAAATAAAAGCCTTGTATCCATTCACCTGAACATCCTGGTGTCCTTCCTAATCCATGTAACCAAACCTATTGCTCTGAATAAAGACCATGACCATTTCTATGTTTGTGAAGAATCTGTACAAATGGCTTATCACCCCCTCAAGACTTTAAACTCCTTGAGGTCAGTGCCCCTTATCTTAACTTCTGTTTCTTCCCTGTTCCTTTCTCTAAGCAGCTAGCACATACCTTGTACATAATAAGTACCTTCCAGATGTCTGACTGTATACAATGAAAGATATGGTTATAGACTTTATAAGAGCTGTGCCTAAGTACATGAGTCTATGAGAGTGTTTTTATTTGATTCTCAGACTGTGTCTGTCATATCACTTGTGGTTCCACCACTTCTGGTCTGCGCCCTGTGAGACCTCTAATTTCTGCATTAGATTATTACATAATGATAGGCTTTATGCTGTTGTGTGGCTTTTGCGGATATGGCGGTACAAATATAGCTCTAGACCCTTACAGCTATGACTACCACTGCCTTGGGCTGCCAAGCAGAGGCCGTAGCTACTTAGACTTTGTGAGATAAGTAATGGTTGATCCAGCCGAGAGGCCATCCAGTCTTTGACAAAGTTCACATTGTTAATGCTCATATACAATCTATATAGCAGCCCCAGCAGCAAGTTCTGTGCAGGTAACTAGTGGAAGAAAATTCTGCCCTAATCAAAGTCACAAAGTTGGCTGGGCTCAGTGGCTCAGCCTGTAATCCCAGCACTTTGGGAGGCCGAGGTGAG
>NW_007247668.1:94351-129763 GCF_000164805.1 Carlito syrichta
TACTTGGAAGGCTGAGGCGGAAGGATCGCTGGAGCCCAGTAGGTTGAGGCTGTGGTGGCCGGGAGCGGCCACTGCACTCCAGTCTAGGGGACAGAGTGAAACTCCAACTTAAAAAAAAAAAAGTCACAAAGTCAGGAGTGTTTCATGTTCTTTTTTTTCTTTTTGATTTGGAGTTTTACTCGGTCACCCAGACTGGAGTGCCATGGCATGCTCACAGCCACTGCAGCATCAACTTGCTGAGCTCAGACGACCTTCCGCATTAGCCTTCTAAGCAGCTGGGACCTCAGGTGTGTGCCACCACGCCCGGCTAATTTTTTGATTTATTGTAAAGATGAGGCCTCACCATATTACCCAGGTTGGTCTTGAACCTGTGGGTTCTGGCAATCTTCTCACCTCGGCCTCCCAAAGTGCTGGGATTATATATGTGAGCCACTGCACCCAGCCATGTTTTATGTTCTTTTTTTTTTTTGAGTTGGAGTATCATTCCATCGCCCAGGCTGGAGTGCAGTGACACGCTTACCACCACCTCAGCGTCAACCTGCTGGGCTCTGGCGATCCTTCCGCCTCAGCCTTCTAAGTAGCTGGAACTACAGGAGTGTGTTACCACGCCCAGCTAATTTTTAATTTATTGTAGAGACGAGGTCTCACCGAGTTTCCTGAGCTGGTTTCAAACCCGTGGACTTAGGCAGTCCACTCTCCTCGGCCTCCCAAAGTGCTGGGATTACAGGCTGAGCCACCAAGCCTGGCCATGTTTCATGTTCTATATTGCTAGAGCTGATGTTGTCCCAATGGTGGGATGTGGTCCCAGACCTGATGGGTGGACCCTATGCCAGTCTAACTTGGTTGGCATTTCTGAGAGTCAGAATGTGAGAAGTTGTTTCTCTTGCTGTCACAGAAAGAGAGGGGTGGAGGAAAAGAGCTGAGAGAAGGGAAATATATTGGTGGATTGCTAGCACACTCTTCCAGCTGCATTTGGAGTTGGTTACCTACAAATCTGAGACAGTCCTGTGAGTATTGGGGGATGCTGGCTTGCTTGTTCTTCTTCCTTTCCTGGTGGGTAAGGGTGTCTCTGGGCATCTCATTCTCTGGTCCTTAATTTGTGTTGGTTTGATGCTGCATCTTCAATTTGCCCTTGCAACAGTTGTCAGTGTTATTCCCCTCCCCCCACCCCCTCACCACAGCACACTTGTCAGAGATGCTCCTAAGTTTGTCACTCCCCTAGGGGTTCTCGACATTGTAGGCAGTTAACAGCATGCTATCCAAGAATGTACATTGGAATGGAAGTCACATCAGAATGGGATTCTACAGGGATGACTTTGGATCTGTTTATATTTTTTAAGGAATTTGCAGACTTTATTAAGTCTTTATTAAGACTTTACAGACTTTATTAAGTAAGCCTTGAGTGACTTCTTTAATAAGCACCTATTAACAAGTTACTTGTGATACATCTCATAGATATTACGAAACATCAGCAGGTCCTAGTCCCATGGCATGGCTGAGTCTTCTTGGTTCAGAAATCAGAGCAGGAAGGCAGAAGACTCAGTGGCTAGCCAACTGAGAACAGGAGAAAACCCACACTGCAGGTCTTTCCTTTGGGTGATAAAAGACCAGGAGCAACTTATAGGAGGTTGTTGCCAATAGTAGTCTGTGTGGTGGGATATTTCATGACTGGAGGTGAATATCTAGTCATCTGAGACAAGTTTAGTTTTCCATCCTTGAGTGACTGAGTGTGAGATGAGTTCTTTCTCTCTTTCCTTGTTCATAGCACTGTTAAAATGACAAAATAACATGGTTCTTCTTCTACCACTACTACTACTATTATTTATTTATTTATTTTTTTTTGAGTTGGAGTCTCACTCTGTCACCCAGACTGGAGTGCAGTGGCCGCTCCCGGCCACCGCAGCCTCGACCTGCTGGGCTCCGGCGATCCTTCCGCCTCAGCCTTCCGAGTAGCCGGAATTACAGGCGCGCGCTACCACGCCCGGCTGATTTTTTGGTTTATTGTAGAGATGAGGTCTCGCTGCCCAGGTGGGTCTCGAACCCGCGGGCTCAGGCAATCCTCTCACTTCAGCCTCCCAAAGGCGCGGGATTACAGGCTGAGCCACCGAGCCCGGCTACTACTATTATTTTTATTGCCATCATAATCTCACTCTGTTGCCCAGGCTGAAGCGCAGTGGCACAATCATGGCTAACCACAGTCCTGACTTCTTGGGCTCAGGTGATCATTCTGTCTCAGACTTTTGAGTTGCTGGGACTATAGGCATGCACCTCCATGCCTGGCTAATTTTTAAAAATTTTTTTGTAGAGACAAGGTTGCCGAGGCTGGTCTTAAACTTTTGGATTCAAGAAATCCTCTCACCTCAGCATCCTAAGGTGCTGGCATTGCTGGCATGAGCCGCTGTACTCGGCTTATTATTATTATTTTTGATCCAGGTGTCTGAATGGCTTTTAGGAACTTGCAGCTCACATTTGCATAGCTCAGAGTTTCTTCAGGCAGGGGAATTGAGAGGTACCTATCCTTCCTTCTCTTTTTGAAAGCCTGAATAACTTTGTTTTTAATATAATTATTTCTAATTAACATGATTCCCATTCAGTGTTGAACACCTGGAAGATATATAATATTTGGCTGGGTGCTGTGGCTCACACCTATGATCCCAGCGCTTTGGGAGGCTGGAGGTGAGAGGATTGCCTGAGCTCACAGGTTTAAGACCAGCCTAGGCAACTTGGCGAGACCTCATCTCTACAATAAATAAATAATAAATAAGCTGGCGTGGTGGCATGTGCCTGTAATTCCAGCTACTTGGAAGGCTGAGGCAGAAGGATCACCTGAGCCCAGCAGGTCGAGGCTGTAGTGGCCACGAGCATGCTACTGGACTCTAGCCTGGGCAACAGAGTGAGACTCTAACTCAAAAAAAAAAAAGAGGCTATAGGATATTAGTGACAAAATAAAATTTGCTCGTTATTCTGTTAACGTTTTGCTGCATTTTCCTGTCTCTGTCGTAGTATTTTCTACCACTGAGAGAAGTAACATTTCTTAGGTTATGAAAACACAGCAGTTGCCGCTAGTCAGTAACACTATCTAAACATTTACACTAGGTTCAGCTCAGTGTTTAGTCTAAGTCAAAGTTCTATCACATAGAAATTTTCTTTGTTTTGCCTTATCTTTAACGTCTTCCTTTACCAAACTTTACTCTCCTCAGACTTGAGAAAGTGCATAATATCAAAGGGAATAGAATGTCTGCTAAATCAGTTTAGGTCCTGCTGGAAAATTTGGAATTTTCTCTCCCTAATTAATGAAGCAATATTAGGAGTACTAACTTCAGAGGCCAGGCTTCCTCAGCCAGTCCTGGCACCTACACTTACTAAATGGGTGATCTCAGGCAAACTGCTTAACTTCATTGTGCCTTAATTTCCAACTTCATGTAAAATAGATAAAGCACTTTGAATATTTCTAGTAAATATTTTTAAAGTGGTAGCTATTTTTCTTTTCTTTCTTTTTGTGTTTTTTAGACAGGATCTCACTCTATCACCTAGGCTGGAGTGCTCTGGTGTGATTATAGCTCATTGCAGCTTTGACTCCTGGACTCAAGTGATCTTCTCACCTCATCCTTCCAAGTAGCTGGGATTACAGGTGTGTGCCACTACACGTGGCTAATTTTTGTAGAGATAGGGTCTTGCTATGTTGCCCTGGTTTGTCTCAAATTCTTATGCTCAAGTGATCCTCCTGCCTGGCCTCCTAAAATACTGGGATTATAGATGTGAACTACCGTACCCAGTCTATTTTTTAGTGCATTATTATGATGATGATTAGTCATGCAAAATAAGAACCATAAAACAGAGGGATGGTGCAGAAGTAGTGAGATGAATAATGATAAGATCAGAAACACTTTTTCATAAATTTCTCAAAATTATCTGATGAGGAGAATACAGTCAAGTAAATCTATGGCTGATTCATGTTGAAACCATCAAGCACTGTGTTGTGTTTGGATCAGATCTAGGAAATGCTCTATTTATTCCCCCCTCCTTTTTAGTGAATACTTAGTATGTCATATTTTACCAGGGAATGTCTTCTAAATTGGGCGTGTATTGAGTGGATAGGGGGGCTGGTTTTGTTTTTAGCTATTCTTTAGAACTTTTGAAAGTATCCTTGCTCATGGCAGAAATTTGTTCCAGAGTCTTGAATACTTAACTGTTTCAAGATATTAAATCTGCTGGACTCAGTGGCTCAGCCTGTAATCCCAGCACTTTGGGAGGCCGAGGTGAGTGGATTGCCTGAGCCTGCAGGTTTGAGACCCGTCTGGGCAACTTGGTGAGACCTCATCTCACAATAAATCAAAAAATTAGCCGGGTGTGGTCACACACGCCTGTAGTTCCAGCTACTTGGAAGGCTGAGGTGGAAGGATTGCTGGAGTCCAGCAGGTCGAGGCTGCGGTGGCCGGGAGTAGCCACTGAACTCCAGTCTGGGTGACAGAGTGAGACTCCAACTCAAAAAAAAAAAAAAAAAAGATATTAAATCCTTTAGGGAAAAGGATATTAGAGACAAATTCTAATGGGTATACTAGATCATTTCTCATGGATACTAAAGTTGCTATGTTAGATCACTTTAGAGATGGAAACTTTAAAAAATAACATATATACACACACACACACACACACACACACACACACACACACACACACATAATTCTTATGAGTTGGCATTGCTAATTTTCATTTTCATCTTAATTAATTTTCATTTTCATCTTGCTTTTATCCTACCTAACTTATCTATGTGAGAAATTTTAACCCTTACCCAAGCTAATATTGTACTTTCTTTTAGTTTTATGAGCAAGTAGTTTGATGAGCTTGTGGTTATCCCTTAATCTAAGTTTATGACTAAAGGTAATATATTATCTATCACTACAAACACAAATGTAAAATAACAAGATCAAGATCAACCCTGTTAATAAAGCTACGGAAAAAGTAACAATGTTTAACATCACAAATATCTTTATTACTATGCTCTGAAAACATCTCACTAATGAAGCACAGTTAAATTGCTTTGTTTTGAGTCACTTGTAATAGTTTTTTTTTTCCTTCCTGCTGCTAAAAAGAGAATGGAACTTTTGACTCAGTAAAAGCTATGTGAAATTTTGTAAGGACTAGAGAACTGTTTCTGCATCTAAACTTTGAGTTTTTTTCAGTAATTGTTGAAATACTGGATATTAAAACGGTCTGTAAAAAAATATAAATCAAATACAACCAAAGACTTATTCTTTCCCACCTACAATTTTTCGTATTTTAATACTGTTAGAGATAGTCAACTTTTAGATGGTTTGTTTGACTATCTAGCCTTGGTGGAAACAACATTTTAAAAAAATCACCTAATTAAATTTGTGAACAGGATATATCTAATGGCTAAGTATGACAAAGACATGTCTAAGCATGAAACTAAGAATTATTGGAGAAAATTAATCCAGGCTCCTAGGAAAGCTTGTAACTTTTTCATTTGTGAGACACAAGTTTCCTCTGATTTTTTTTTTTTTTCCCCGAGTCTGCCTCTGAGAATGCTAAAGACATTTATCTGGGATAAAATCAAGCCAACTGTAAAGCTCTACTGATGGCAGTCACCTAAGTCCATGAAAAATTTCTAGGGTATCGTTTTTGTCCAATTTTATATGTTCTTTAAAAAAAATCCCTTAAACTTCTGGTTTTCTCTTTAAACAAGCAGTGTCAGTGCATACTCATTTTGATAGACTTCTAAAATACCATCAATTATAAGACACATGGCTATATTGGTACAACAAAAGAAAGACAAACTATTGCTGGTTGAACCATTGATAACAGTCACAAGCATACTGTGGCTGAGCCACCTCAGGGTGCCTATGGATGATGTCCAGATTCAGGCAGTCTTGCACCCACCCCATACCAACATCAGCTGTTCCGAAGGGCGGGGCTGGCTGCCCCACCCTCCCCCAAGTGGAGCCTTGCTGGCACCTGCCTGTTCCTGGCTGTGCTCATCTCTGAGGTCAGTGTCCTGTTGTCTCTGTCATCAGTTGCCTTCACAGATCTTCTCTTTGCTCTCCTTTTTATAACGGCCTCCCTTGCGGCTTACTGCTTTTCAGCGTTTGCAGGAAAAGCTTGACCTTTTATGGCCATTTCAAGGCTGTTCTTCAATGTATTACCATATTTTCACTGCATCTAAAGCATCAGTTATAAGACACTGGTGTATAGGTGCCACAAAAGAAAGACAAACTGTTACTGGTTGAACCCCTGATTGTCAAGTGGATCCCAATTCTAAATGTTAAAATGTGGAAGAAAGACAATATTACCAACCAGACACTGAGTGCCCTAGAGCACAGACTGGAGCAAAGGGCCTAGGAGAGGATTCCAAGGTGAAGGGAGAGTAAGAGAAGTCATTGGAACTAGGAGTAAGATGCCTAGTGTACACTGTAGTCCATGTAGTTGCCAGAGGTGAACCTTATATTTGACTGGAGGATCTTAGAAGCCCTTGCAAAAAGGAAAATTCTATTAACTAGTTGTCCATAAGAAAAAAGCAAGCCAGTTGCTAAGAAGGAACTTCATTATTCTTGTTACTACGCCCTATGTGAAATAACTAAGCCCTGAGTGAAGTATCTTTCTGTCCTCCTACAGTGTTATTTAGAGGAGAATATGGAGAATATCTTCAACAACATTTCTACTATGAATATTGTCACTTTTGGGCTTTTTTTGTCTAAGGCTTAATATGTGATTGTCAGTTTTAAAAGCACAGTTTGCCTCTTCGTGGTCTGGCCTAATTCCTGGAGAATATAAAGGACTTACAATATGCTTGTTTGACCAGTTATTATGGTGTTTTCAGGTCCCTGACCTGCCTACTGGGACCTGATTCATCTCATCTTAAAAACTTGTTTCATTATCTCCGCATCAGTTATTTCCTTCTATTTTTGTAATCCCAGCTCCTTATCAGGTCCCTTTGCCACTCAACTCCAGCAAAGTTCATACCCTTGCCATGTCCGATGTCATTAAGTTGCATATCCAAATTTTCACTTCTTTATTTTCTCCAGTCTGAAACACTCTTTCAGCCTCCTCTCCACAACTCATATTCATTGGTTCCTTTTAGGTGATTCAATATGCATCCTCCTTTAAGAATCTTTCTCTGACCTTTGACTTAACTTTAAACCTTCTTGACATTATTTAGATAATTTTAACCATATTGGTATATACTTTTTCTTCTAGTTTTTAAAAATAAAAATAATTTTTAAAACAATTATATGGTAAGCCTCTTGAAAGGAGGCTCAGTTTCTCTTACTTTGAATCCTCAAAGGTATCTGGAGCAGTGGTGGACACTTAGTTCATACACAAAAGCAAAATGAGAGAAAAACAACATGTCATACTCTGAATTCACTCCTTGGTGGTGAAGTCAGGGGGGCCTCATTCCAGCTCATTTTACTTCTGCCTTGCTATGTCTCTCATGCACTACTGTATGATAGACAACACAATTCTTTCCTTTATTCTCCTGGGAAATATATCTCTGAAGAGTGATGCATAAAAGTATTTCTCAAACATTTAAAGCCCATGATCCCTTTGGATCAACTTAAAAATTTCACTTTCTGGCCTGGCACTGTGGCTCAAGCCTGTAATCCCAACACTTTGGGAGGCCGAGGTGAGAGGATTGCCTGAGCCCACGGGTTCGAGAACAGCCCGGGCAACTTGGCAAGACCTCATCTCTACAATAAACCGGGCATGATAATGTACGCCTGTAGTTCTGGCTACATGGAAGGCTGAAGCGGAATGATTGCCTGAGCCCAGCAGGTTGAGGCTGTGGTGGCTTGTGAGCGTGCCACTGTACTCCAGCCTGGGAGAAAGAGTGAGACTCCAATTCAAATAAATAAATAAACAAATAAAATAAAAATTTCACCTTCTGAGAGATGATACTCTGACTTATCCTCTGGGAAAAAGAAGGGGTTTCCTTGCACTGCCACCCCAACTATAATTGATAAAAGGCTATCTTCTCAGGTAATAATTTTGAAGGTCCAAAATGTCGCTAATTTGTTAGCTGACCTGGTCACATTAATAAATGCATGTTTAGGATGTAGAGAAGAAAATGTTATATGTGGGGAGAGTTTTGAAGTTTAACAGTCATTTTTAGTTATAATTTGTTAAATTCATTCAAAACGTTGGTGCCCAGTGGCTAATCCATTAGTATTTCCAGTTAAAGTAAAAGCCCAAGTTATTTTTCATGGCTCCCCATTCTCAAAGAGTGTTTTCTTTTTCTTTTTCTTTTTTTTAAGTTTCTAAAGAGATTTTTCCCATTGACTCATACTCCTTTTTTATGATTCTACCTTGTTGACAGCTTTTAACTTCTCAAGTTTCTCCACCGGTTGAGGAATCACAGTGCAACTTTTTCTAGACTTTAACCACAACCCTTGGGGGAGGGCATGTTTAACTGAAAGTTTTGATTTATTTATTTTTTATTTTTATATTTTGTAGAGATAAGGTCTTACTGTGTTGCCCAGGCTGGTCTTGACCTCCTGGGCTCAAGTGATCCTCCTGCCTCAGCCTCCCAAAGTGCTGGTATTATAGAAATGAGCCACCGTGCCTGCCCATGAGAACTTTTAATCTAGTGAGGAAACCTACTGTTAGATGCCTCTTACTTTCATATTTTGCTTTTGGGTTAATGTGGAGATGTAATAAATATAGTTGAAATGATCTATTCTGCCTCAGGAGGAGT
The DNA here is from genome assembly GCF_000164805.1 of Carlito syrichta. Taxonomy (NCBI): domain Eukaryota; kingdom Metazoa; phylum Chordata; class Mammalia; order Primates; family Tarsiidae; genus Carlito; species Carlito syrichta. Next base: position 103,062 of record NW_007247668.1, read on the forward strand.
CCTCACTACTTGTTGATGTGGGAGGTGTCGAGATCATCTTATTTTAAAGTTATTTACACTAACTGCCAGTTTCTAACCAGTTTATTTTCCTAAGAATACATTCTTTCCTCTCCTGCTTTCCAACTCTTGACTCTTATGTGTTCATACAGAGAAGCATCTGGTATTCTGAGAATTTTATTTTTGGTGACGACTGAATGTTTTATAACACTTTTTGCATTGTAGCTCCCAGACATAATGTAGCACAAGTAATAAAAAACAGTTTGCAAATGTACATAATAGACATGATTTTGTATGAGTATGGCTGAGTTTTCCAGGCAGGCTCTGTAAATGAGAATATCTCTAGAAGCCCTTATGAAGCTTCAGGGCAGCATGGCAGTTTTGCTTGTCATTATATACCTAGCACAAAGGCTTACAGTAAGCACTGAGTGAATGATAAGGTGTATATAGTTTCTTTTTTTTTTTTTTTTAGTTGGAGTCTCACTCTGTCGCCCAGACTGGAGTGCAGTGGCCGCTCCCGGCCACCGCAGCCTCGACCTGCTGGGCTCCGGCGATCCTTCCGCCTCAGCCTTCCGAGTAGCCGGAACTACAGGCGTGCGCTACCACACCCGGCTAATTTTTTGATTTATTGTAGAGATGAGGTTTCGCCTGCCCAGGTGGGTCTCGAACCCGCAGGCTCTGGCAATCCACTCACCTCAGCCTCCCAAAGGCACGGGATTACAGGCTGAGCCACCGAGCCTGGCTGGTGTATATAGTTTCTTAAGAAATGACCTGTGCATGGCTTACAAACATTGTAATTTTCTATTTAAAAATAAATGACACAAAAATGTTAGCAATGTCCACATAATTTTATAATTAAATTTTTATATATTGAATAAGTAGTGGATGAAAATTAATTTAGTGTTTGGAGGAATTAAAAAAACCCTTAACAGTGAATTAAATGGAGTAAATGAAATTAAAGTATAAGGATAAATTACTGCACTTAATTATGAATTAACTGAAAATATCACATTGTATATTCAAGATGAAAATGAAGAAATTGAATAAAATTGTCCAGTTTGAAACATAAGGATAAAGTTGATAGAAAAAGTAATTTGCTATTAGATTGTTGTAATCTTTGCTTCTCAAAATTCAAATAGCAGCTGTACTACATTTATAGAGAATAGTCTTTACTATTTATAGCTTGTGAACTAATGTTATAAGCAACAAACTATGTATTCAGATATTTATAGACATTTCACTTGGCAATTTCAGTTACTTAGAAGTTTGATGTTTCTGGCTTTTACTGGATATAGAATTAGTGTCTGCTGTCCTGGACCCCATACGCATGTATAGGTATTCTTACAAAGCAATTGGAAGAAACATTTCTGTTGAGAGGAATGGAGGGCCCTAGAAAGTTTTTCAAGGAAGAGTTTTTGCAAGCCCCTTCAGCATCTTTTAAAGAATTTAGGTAGATTTGCCGATCACCTAGAGATAGTCGATGAAATTCGTGTCACCAAAGACAAATTACCATTGATTAGAACTGTTGGTGACTAGTCTTTGGTTAAATCCCTCATTGTGCTCGAGGTGTAATTGTAACTGTAGATGGCAGCTTGACGGCTTGTACAGGCAGGTGTCTATTATAGGAAGAGCTTTTTATTTCTGTGTTAGGTTATCGGACAGAGGTTGCTTCAATAGGAGGGTTTGGCGGTAGCTTTTAGAGACATTTTAACATTGAAAATGTTTTCTGTAAATGTTTCCTAGGGCTGGTCCAAGACCTCAGGCTACTCTTTCAAAGCTTTTTGAAAAAGGGTGTGACGCCATTGTCATGTTAAGCTTTATGACAACGTGGAGAGGAAAAAAGACCAAATAACTCTATCTAGTCTGTTAGACACGCCATACATGACATGTCATTAAATATTGTGATAAGCCTAATAACACCATCTTCACTATTTAAGCACAGCTTGTCTCTCTAACTAGATGGTACAGTCCTTGTATATTGGGTTCCTGTTTCCATTTTGGCCTCTTTCACAGTGCTAAACACAAAGTTGATGAAGGATGAGACCCTGCTAATTAATTTGAAAAGAGAGAATGACAGCCAGGTAGCACTCACTACATGGATGATAGTCTTTGAAAAAGTGTGCATATGCTGAATTTTTCTGAGACTTCTTTGCAATTTGCAAGTGGTGATTAATGGCACTCTGGAGCCAGATTGTCTGAGTATAAATCTCAGCTTTTTCACATATTACTGTGTGACCCTAGGCAAGTTATCTGTCCCTCACCATACCTTAACTTCCTCATTCTAAATGAGGAATTTAGTACCTAGTTGTATGGATGTAAAGGTTAAATGAGTTAACACTTGAAGATTGCCTAGACCAGAGCCTGGCTCTGTGAACCCAAGTCAGTTGCTTTGCTTGCTGTTCACTCTCAAAATGCTAGTCCATAAGATTTAAAGAAATGTTAGTAGACTTTTAAGAAACCGTGTTTATGATTTGAAAATTTGACAGTCTTTTCAGGCAAACTTGTAACAAGAATAGCAGTCACTATCAGTCTCATCACCTTTAAATATAAAAGACAACTGAGGTGTGGTGGCTCATGAATATAATCCCAGCACTTTGGGAGGCCAAGGTGGGAGGATCACTAGAAGCCAGGAGTTTGAGAGTAGCCTGGGCAGTAGCGAGATCTTGTCTTTACAAAAAATAAAAAAATTAACTGGGTGTGGTGGTGCATGCCTCCAGAGGTTGAGGCAGGAGGATCACCTGAGCCTAATAAGTCAAGGCTGTGGTGAGCCATGATCATACCACTGCACTCCAGCCTGGACGACAGAGTGAGACTCCAACTCAAAAAAAAAAAGACAGTGGTTGATGTGATCAATAAATTCGCATGTATTTAAGCAGTAATGTAAGTCCATGAACACCAAATTGGCATAAATTAACAGTACAGGTTAATGCATGGAAACAAACTTCATTTAATTAGTACAACTTCATTCTGGGACTTTGGAAGGAGTCAAGAAAATAGGGAATTGTCAGCTTATACATCTAGACACACGGCTTCTTTGCTTTCATGACTTTGTCTTCAGTTGTTGTCTTATGACAACAGCCAAATCTTTAATGTTAGCTCCATTGGTGTACTGAAATATGGCAAATTTCAACCCAGAAATGGCTGTTTTTGATTCACATACAAAATAGTAACGTACATTGTGTATGCATTCAAGAAAAGTACTTGTTCAAGTAGATTTGTGGGAAAAGGGAAGATTTTCCTTATTATGTATGTAATTTGGTCAGATATTCAGATTGGTGTGAGGGGTAAAAAGTACATGTGAAACTTTGCCCTATCAGCTACTCAACCGAGTGCTTTACAAATGAAAGCAAGCAGTGGCTGTTAAACGAGTTGGTAGAATAGATTTTTTGTTAATGTTGCTATGTTTAAACGAAAACAGGTAGTAATGCAGGTTATTCATTCTAGTCCTGGGCTGACCACAAATTGAAGGATTCTGGGTGAATAACTTAACATCTGTGGAAACTGGTCTCAGCTTGTACATCTCAGGGATCAGACCAGATTATATCTAATAAATGCCTTTGCAAATTATCACATTCAGTGATTCTGAGTTTAAAGAATTGTATAAAAATCCTTGTAAGAATTTAATAATAATAAAGCCTGGGCAGTGGCTCACGCCTGTAATTCCAGCACTTTGGGAGGCCGAGGCGAGAGGATTGTCTGAACCCAGGAGTTCGGGACCAGCTTGGGCAACATGGTGAGACCTCGTCTCTATTATAAATCAAAAAATTAGCCAGATGTTGTGGCACACACCTGTGTTTCCTGCTACTTGGGAGGCTGAGGCAGAATGATTGCCTGAGCCCAGCAGGTTGAGGCCACTGTGAGTGTGCCACTGCACTCCAGTCTGGATGACAGAGTAAGACTTCAACTCAAAAAAAGAAAAAAAAAGAATACATGTAATAGTCAACTTACCTTTGGTCATACAATCAATATAATTATATCTTCTGTAAACATGTCTTAAATATAAAGGAAGATAAAATATTGAGAATAATGTAAAATCAGGTAATTAGTATAAAAATTAAGAAAAGTGTTTCCAAATAAGTCTAATATTACATTTTAAATTTTGTTGTATGTATGTGTGTGTGTGTGTGTGTATATATATATATATATTTTTTTCTTTTTTTTGAGTTGGAGTCTCACTCTGTCGCCCAGACTGGAGTGCAGCGGCCCCTCCTGGCCACCTCAACTTCCACCTGCTGTGCTCTGGCGATCCTTCCGCCTCAGCCTTCCAAGTAGCTGGAACTACAGGCGTGCGCTACCACGCCCAGCTAATGTTGTATATTATATTGAAGATATAATGCTGGTAGCATGTTTAGTCAGCTGTATTTATTGAGCAACTATTCTAAGTCTTAGGGATAAAAGGATTTGGGAAGCATCCCCCTGCCAAAAGGAGGAAGATATAGTTCTTTAACTACATGTGTTTACTTGTTCACAAGATGCTGATCTAATTGTTTTAAATTAGTTTCAAAGGATTTTTTTTTAAAAGAAATGTGAGTGAAATTTTTTATTTATTCATATCTTTTTTCTTTTTTCTTTTTTTGAGTTGGAGTCTCACTCTTGTCGCCCAGGTTAAAGTACAGTGGCACTCTCACGGCCACCACAGCCTCCACCTGCTGGGTTTAGGCGATCCTTCCTCCTCAGCCTTCCAAGTAGTTGGAACTACAGACGCACACCACCATGCCCATCTAGTTTTTGTGATTTATTGTAGACATGAAGTCTCACCAAGTTGTCCAGGCTGGTCTCAAACCCCCGGGCCTGGGCAATCCTCCCGTCTTGGCTTCCCAAAGTGCTGAGATTACAGGCTGAGCCACCATGCCTGGCCTTTATTCATACCTTGCATTTGAAGTGTCTTCAATGATATCCTTGGCTGGAGATCTTGCCATTGTCCTTAACTACCACACAACTGCAGCCAACCACTTTGCAGGATTTTTTCTCTATAGTTTTACAGAGGCCTGCCCATCCCCCTATTGTTGTGATCAGCCCTAAATTAGATTGATTTGGTGTTCAGCACAAAGGACCCCCACCAACTTAATGTACATAGGCTCATCATGGTTGGGTGCAAGTACACAAAGATGGGCTTGGTGCTTATCTAAGTCTTTTGCAGCTTCATGAATTTCACATGCTGGGCCATCGTGGGTGAGAGAGGTCTTCAGTGCCTCTTCATAAGCAATATGGCGTCCATTACACCTCCAGCAGTGATGTCTCCCTCTGTCATGACAGTGGTTGTGGGTAACATCAAATCCTGAACACCCAAGCCTCTGCCTCTGTGCAACTTGTTGGAGGCAGGGAAAGGGCCCAAGAAAAGTATGTAATTTGTTACAAGACATCTATTACACGGGTTCTTTAACGATTTTTTTTTTTTTGGTCTTTTCTCCCTGGTTAAGAGAATAATCAAGTAAGACTCCTCCTTCCTTCCCCTTTGCTCCCTGAAGGCAATCATTTCCAAAAGTTTTGAGTATATCCTTTGAGAAAGAGAGACTGTGGGTGTATATTCAAGTACTTGTGTATATGTATGTATGCATATCATTTTACACAAATAATATCATCTATATGAATTGTTCTCTAACCTGCTTTTTAACCTAACAGAATAATTCTTTCCTTTTCATGTGCATACGTATGTGCTTACCTAATTCTCTTTAGCCGCTATCTTATATTTCATTATATAGATTAATGATAATTTTTTGTTCAATCCCCTGTTGGTGGACGTTTGAGTTGTTTCCAGTTTTTTGCTATAAACAGTACTCCAGTGAGCATCAATTACGTATTCATCTTTTCATTCTTTTTGTTTTTTGAGTTGGAGTCTCACTCTGTCACCCAGACTGGAGTGCAGTGGCTGCTCCCGGCCACCGCAGCCTCGACCTGCTGGGCTCTGGCGATCCTTCCGCCTCAGCCTTCCAAGTAGCTGGAACTACAGGTGCGTGCTACCACGCCCAGTTAATTTTTTATTTATTTTAGAGATGAGGTCTCGCCAAGTTGCCCAGGCGGGTCTCGAACCCGCGGGCTCAGGCAATCTACTCACCTCGGCCTCCCAAAGTGCTGGGATTACAGGCTGAGCCACCGAGCCCGGCTCATCTTTTCATTCTTAACCAATGATTTTCTTAATATAAATTATTTAAAGTGAAAACCTTGCTGAAGAATATGAGCATTTAAGTTTTAAATTACCACATTGCTTCTAGAAAAGTTGTATATAAAGATATTTTGGGAAGGGTAAAAATTTTTTTTAAGAAAAAAAAATTTTTTAAATGAGGCCCCAGGGCCAGGCTCAGTGGCTGAGCCTGCAGGTTCGAGACCTGCCTGGGCAACTTGCCAAGTCCTCATCTCTACAATAAATCAAAAATCAGCCGGGCGTGGTAGCGTGCACCTGTAATTCCGGCTACTTGGAAGGCTGAGGCGGAAGGATTGCCGGAGCCCAGCAGGTCGAGTGACAGAGTGAGACTACAACTCAAAAAAAAAAATGAGACCCCTAGTGTCCATCAACTGATGAATGGTTACATAAAATGCAGTGTATTCATACAGTGAAAGGAATGAAGTAGTGATACATGCTACAACATTGATGAACTTTGAAAACATACTAAGTGAAAGAAGCTAGTTGTAAAGGACCATATATTTTATGATTTCATTGGCATGAAATGTCCAGTGCAGGCAAATCTGTGGAGACAAAAAGTAGGTTGGAGGTTGCCTAGACCTGCGGAGTTGGAGGAAAATGGGAAATGATTGCTAAAGGTTATAGGATTTCTTCTTAGGTGTTGAGAATCTTCTACAATTAATTGTGGTGACCACTGCACAACTCTGTGCATATACTAAAAAAAACCTTGAATTGCACACTTTAAATGGGTAAATTGTATGGTATATAAATCATATATTCACACTCTTATAAAAAAAAAATTGAGGCATAAGCTGAGTTGCGTCAGAGCCCAAATGCAAAGAAAAGTGGATGGTTGGCAGTGTTACAATAAGTACAGCATCTTAGGTGTACTTAGGTGTCCTAAAATGGGTTTGTGATATCCCACATATTTAGCCCAATAAATTCAATAGTGTTGAATTCTTTTGAGAAATTCTTCAAAGGAATTTAAAATTAAGGAAAAATTTAAAATTCTTTAGTAATTTGAAGTTTTTCTAGATAGGTGGGTGAGTTATTTCTAAATATCTTTGAGTATATTTTTTATATTTCATCTGGATTTTTTTTAGGTGTGATTAAGAGTTTATATGCAGGCTACTAGACAAATAAAGATGAATTCTTAAGATTGAGGGATAGTGATTATCTTGTAATTTTGTCAGGTGCTCAACTGTTCAATAAGTAATGCTTTTGTTAAAATTATGTGGGACACTCATCCAACAAATAGGGTATAAGAAAGGAATGTGTGTCTATGTATGTATTCTTCTATATGTTGGTTCCAAAGAGTGTAAGAAGGTAAATTTGACCATTGAAATCTATAATCACAGAGTTTTATTTGGTAATTCATTAACAAATCATTTTCTAAAAGCTCATGTATTTGAGTTATTGTATTTTTAATCTTCTGTTCCTCTAATCAAACATAAGGTTTGCACTTAGATTTGTTCAAATCCCCTCTGCTTTGTTAGAACAGAATCAACTTGCTCTCTGCTCTTCTTTTACTTACATATGAAGAAACAGATATTTGTAATTTTGTATTTTCGGAAGTCAATGGGAAAGATCAGATGTGCCACACTCTGAGACTCTGCCAGATGTAATTTACATTTGAACAAGGATTTACAAAAGAACAAGGATTAAGTTAAACAATTAGAGCAGTATGCTGCAGACTATATCCTAGGAAAACTATTTGGGTCAGTAGTTTTTGTTTTCAACAAACTGCCCAGTAAATTGGTTGTAATTAGCCGGGCTCAGTGGCTCAGCCTGTAATCCCGCACCTTTAGGAGGCCGAGGTGAGTGGATTGCCTGAGCCCATGGGTTCGAGACCCACCGAGCAACTTGGTGAGACCTCATCTCTACAATAAATGAAAAATTAGCCGGGCATGGTAGCGTATGCCTGTAGTTCCAGCTACTTGGAAGGCTGAGGTGGAAGGATCACCGGAGCCCAGCAGGTTGAGGCTGCGGTGGCCTGGAGCGGCCACTGCACTCCAGTCTGGGCAACAGAGTGAGACTCCAACTCAAAATAATAATAATAATAATAATTGTCTTAGTGCAAGTTTTTGTTTAGGAAGAAGGAAGCTACTAAAATACGTTTGTGACTGCATTTTGTAGGAAATATATGTTAATCAGTGAGGTTTATAAATGTAAAAACCATTATAATTGTTAATTTTAAAGTCACCAGTAGTGTATTTATTCTCTTCTAACTCTGCTTACATTTGACCTCTTAGTTTGTCATTCTGTAGACATAAAAGCTTGAGTTGGCACTCTTTTTTGTTCTTTTCGAGTCAAAGTCTCACTACCAGGCTGGTGCAGTGACATGATCATGGCTCACCATAACCTTGACCTTGACCTCCAAGACTCAAGCGATCCTTAGCCTCCCAAGTAGTTGGGACTACAGGAACATGCCACTACACCAGTTAATTGTTTTTTATTTTAATTTTTTTATAGAGAGTCTTGCTGTGTTGCCTAGACTGGTCTCAAAACTCCTGGGCTCAAGTAATCTTCCTGTGTCAGCCTCCCAAAGTTCTGTGACTACAGGCATGAGCCACTGCGTTCAACCTGATACTCATTTTTTAAAAAAAATTACTGTATATGCAGTATAATGACAATTTGTGTAGTGCAGGGCATTTTAAACTGTCATCAGTGAACTCCCCAAAGCTAAATGTAAAATGATGTGCTTGTGTATGTATGTGCAGTTTCTAAGGGTGGGAGTTCATATTTTTGATCAAAATTTCAACTGTTTCCAAAACTTTAGAAAATGAAGAACACTGGTGCCAGGTATACTTTATTATTGTGTTTAGAAGTTATGTTTTTATTTTTCTATCCTAACTGCCTTCCCTCCTTTTTCCTCCATAGGAGACCTACATTAACAACAAATACATTTAGCAACCCTATGGGCCGTCAGGTTCTCCAGGCTGTCACTGTTGTTTATATTAAAGTGCTGAAATATATTGGCAGCTACCTATCATCTCTCTAATCACTCAGTAGCAGAATTAAAATGTTGTGGTAGCTTTAATTCATAGCAGGAAGGCCTTTGTGGTTACTGTAATAAATATTAAACAGAGCCTTCTCCAAAGCCATTGGTCAAATGCTTTCTCATTAGTAATTAACTTATCAGTGAGCTATGGTACACCCTAGTGACTTTTTCCTAGAAGATTTATACTTATGACAAACCAGGGCATGATAAATTTTTTAGGAAAAGTACCTTTTTGACACAGAGGAGACTAATGAAAATTTCTAATGAGCTACGATGAATAGTGATCAGTGAGTTTCAGTATCTCCTTTGAGATGGTGAACATTCCCTCTCATCTGGTCTTATGTCATGTCATGTCATATACTGTACATTTGACATGGGTATTTATACTGAATATAATGTAAAGAAAGCAAAAGGCTGTTTGAGGTTAGTTGAAAAGTATCTACACTCTGTTAGAGTGTGGCCCTTACTTTCAAAGAGCTTATAATTTCTTGCTATTGAATAGCTCTTCTATACTGTAAAAGAGGGAAAAGAAGATAATGTGGTCCATATTGTGTGAAATTTGGGAATCAAAAGGCTCCCCTTCAGTGTTCATGCAGCATAATTTGTTTTGTTTTAGAAAAGATACAATGTTAAGAGCGTGAATTGAATTCTGTCATTTTTTTTTTTCTGAAGTTTGGAGACATTTGACTCTTTGTATTTTTTATTGCCCAGAGAAAGTAATACTCTTTCTTATCATAAATTTGTGGATCTACAGTGTCCTCTGCCAAAGCACTACCACTTTTGGTTCCATATAAAACCACTTGACTACTCAATGACAATTTTACCCCAGGACACTTTAATAACTAATCTCTTCACATCATGCTTCTGATGCTCCATCTGGTCATTCTTGTACCTCTCAGTCTGAGACCACTTGAAAGGGGAGCAGGTAATTAAGGTGTATGATCCATTTCAATAAAAAATGGAGAGAATAGAAGAAATATAATAAGATAGAGACATAAAAACTATATTTTCAGTATCAAATGATGTTTTCTATGCTGAGTTTTTAGTCCTTAGGCAACATAGGTTTAACTTTTTTTTAATTTTGAAAGGATGTCAAGTTGCAAGAATAGCAGACTTACACATTTAAAACTTCTGCTGCTTTTGCTTTATCATCATAGCTTTGTGAAAAAATATGTTTTTAAAAAACATTATTTGAGGGTAGGTTGAATATATTACATCATAGCCCTTTAGACCATAATACTTAAGGGTCTGTTTTCCAAGACTGTTACCAAATTCAGAAAATTTAGCAGGTAATATAATTTTGAAATTTTGGAGTTGAGGAGGAACCTGAAAGCAAAACAAAGTAGCTAACCCTAATTATTATTTGTTATCAAATTTTGCTAAAATGAATTTGCTATCTCTATGTTGATCTCTCTAAGATAAACTATTTAAATTTCCTTTACTTTTAAAAATTTTGAAGCATTGCATGTATAAACAAAGGAGTATATAACTTATGTGTTTGGTTTTAACAGTTAAAAAAAGTGTAAGTACCTGATATCACCATCCAGGTTGTACTTTTTGTCTCTTATATCACTTTTCCCAGTTCCATTCCTTTCCATTGTAACTGTGAAAGGAAGCAGCCTGAATTTTATATTTATTTTCCTTAATTTTCTTTATACTTCAACTACATTTGATATTGTTTGTCTGATTTTTGATCTTTTTGTAAATGGAATGCTACATTTTGAAACCCCCCCCCCCATTTATTTGCTTAGCTGTTCTGGGGATAGCTTTATTGAGGTATAATTTACTTATAATAAAATTTATTCATTTCAAGTGTACAGTTTGAGCTTTGGTAAATGCGTATACCGTTGTACAGCCATGTCTATAATCAGCTTTGTTCTTGAGATTCAGTCATCCATTTTGTTGCATGTAGCCGTATTCGCTTTTGCTGTTGTATGAAATTTCATTGTATAAATATACTGCAGTTTATCCTTTCATTGTTGATGAACATTTTGGTAGATTCCAGTTTTGGGTTTTTATGAACAGAGCTTCTGTATACATCGAGACTACTGGATCACAGAGTGTGTGCATGTTAAATGTTACTATGTATATGTAAAATTGTTTTCCCAGGTGGTTACATATCATCCGTATTATGATAATGATAGTACTTACTATTATCAGACTTTGAAATTTTTACTAATTTGGTGCATGTGAAATGATATCTTAATTTGCTTTTAATTTGTATTTCTCTCATAACAGTACAATTCAGTGTCTTTTTGTATATTTATTGACTATTCATTTGTGTTTTATTTTGTAAGGTGCTTGCTCTCTTTTTGCCTATTTTACTCATTTTTGCCTTTTCTTTTTTTTTTTTTTTGAGTTGGAGTCTCACTCTGTCGCCCAGACTGGAGTGCAGTGGCCGCTCCCGGCCACCGCAGCCTCGACCTGCTGGGCTCCGGCGATCCTTCCGCCTCAGCCTTCCGAGTAGCCAGAATTACAGGCATGCGCTACCACGCCCGGCTGATTTTTTGATTTATTGTAGAGATGAGGTCTCGCCTGCCCAGGCGGGTCTCGAACCCGCAGGCTCAGGCAATCCACTCACCTCAGCCTCCCAAAGGCGCGGGATTACAGCCTGAGCCGCCGAGCCTGGCTCATTTTTGCCTTTTCTAATAGATTCCTAGGAGTTATTTATATATTGCTCCTATTAATCTTTTGCTATATGCAAATATATCTTTCCAGCTTGTGATTTCTCTTTTCACTTGGTTTTAATTTATTTTGATGATTGGAATATCTGGTTTTTAAAATACTAAAGTTGGGCAACTTCTTTCAGGTCCCCTCCCACTGTGGGAGCTTGTCTGTCTTCTTAATAAATCTTACTTAAAATAAATAAAATACTAAAGTATACCCTTTACCTTTAAGATTAATTACTTATGTGACTTACTTTAAAAGGTCTTTACTACCCTGAAGTCATGCAATTACTCTCTTATATCTTCTGAAAGTTTTAAAGTTTTACATTTATCACATTTAAATCTTTGAAAAAAAATTTTTTTTTAATGGTATGAGGTAGACTTTTCCTCCATCTAGATAACTTGTTGTCCTAACACTAATTACTGAAGAGTTCAGCCTTTCTCACTGATTGTGTTACTGGTTCTGCCATACCAGGTTTCCAGATAACTGAGGATCATTTTCTGGGCTCTCTATTCTATTTCAGTGTTCCATTTGTCTATTCCTGAGGTAGTACCTCATTGTGTACATTACTGGTAACTGTAGAGCCAGTTACCCCCTTCATGTTCTGCTGTAGGGGTGGCTTGGTCATTCTTATAGACTGCCATTAAAAAACAATCTGGGTATTGTATTGGACAGATAATGTGATGTGGAAAGAACTGTCATCTTTGCAGTATTGGATTTCTAATTTGAAAATATGGTATATAGCTCAGTTTATTTAGGTCTTCTTTAACAAAAATTTTACATAAAATCTTTGTAAAGTTCTTAAACATCTGGGTCTGATGCCATGGCTTATGTCTATAATCCTAGCACTTTGGGAGGCCAAGGTAGGAGGATCACTCGATGTCAGAAGTTCAAGACAAGCCTGGGCAGCCTAGTGAGACCCCCATCTCTCCAAAAAAAGTTTCAAGTTTTTGAAAAATACTTTTTAAAAAGAGTTCTTACACATCTTTTGTTAGATTTGTACCTGTGTACTTAATTTTTTTTTTTTTGCTATTGAAAGTGGTATCTTTAAATTTGTTGAATTAATGTATAACATGATACATGCATTTTTCTGTATATATAAGCATACAGCTTGCTGAATTTTCAAACTAAACACCAGCATCCAGCTAAAGAAACAGAACATTAGCAGTTCCCTAGAAGTCCTCCTCTTGTTTCTTTCCTGTTATTAGCATACCCCAAGGGCTGCCCCTGTCCTGACTTCTAAAATCGTGGGTCAGTTTGGCCTATTTTGGCATCTTATATACATGGAATAATAGAGTATGTGCTTTTCTCTATCTAGCCTCTTTTGCATAAGGTTATTTTTGTAATCACAGTTGTAGTTGCAGGTTGTTCATTCTCATTGCTGTGTGGTATTCATGCATGACTATACCATAGGTGGTCATTTTAAGTTGCATTTTCTGAGTCTTTTTTGTTGTAGCTTAGAAATGCTGTTGACTTTAGTTTATACTGATCTATATATAGGCAGCAACTTTGTTAAATTCTCATTAATATCTCTTTGCAAATTGTCTTGGGTTTTCTTTATAGATAGTAATTTTGTTTGCTGATGGTAGTGGTTTTTCTTCCTAATGTTTATATCTTTCATTTCTTTTGAGCAAGGAGAGAAGTAAGCACAGAGCAAGTCAGATACAAAGATCATGGGGTATATATTTTATAAATAACTTAGACAGGTTTTCCTTACAATTTAGAAATGAAATTGAGCTGGAATTTCTAGCTGTGTGTGTTTGTGTGTGTGTGTGTGTATCTTTTGAGTTGGAGTCTCACTTTGTCGCCCAGACTGGAGTGCAGTGGCACGCTCCCGGCCACCACAGCCTCGACCTGCTGGGCTCCGGCGATCCTTCTGCCTCAGCCTTCCAAGTAGCTGGAACTACAGGTGCGTGCCACCATGCCCGGCTAATTTTTGATTTATTGTAAAGATGAGGTCTCGCCAAGTTGCCCAGGCGGGTCTTGAACCCGCAGGCTCAGGCAATCCACTCACCTCAGCCTCCCAAAGTGCTGGGATTACAGGTTGAGCCACCGAGCCCAGCTATGCTTATTATTTAAGTGAGTGGAAATGGAGATTTGGGGCATACTGAACCCAGAGGGGCCCCAGTGAGTTCCACTGTTCTGGGTTTGCATCTGTAAGAACTCTAGTGTATATAGATCAGTTAACTGAAACTCCTTCTAGAAAACAGTGAAGTTTTTAAAAGAACGTTAAAGTCACAGAAAGTATTGAATTAAGATTTACCCTGTGATTTCTGAGAGGTTATCAGTAGCAAAGGCAGTAAGTCTCATGTATCAAGTCTCAGCAGGGAATTTTTATATCTATAAATTAAAACCAAATTGATGACCCTGTAGAGTAACACAGTTACAGTCTGAGATGCCGAGTAATGAGAAAAATCTTTAAAGAGTATGTGATTGTTAGAAAACCATATATTTCTAGCTTATGATTCTTTTCTCCTTTGTGTTGGGTGGATGCAGGAAAATTATGAGCATCAGCATAATGCTATTGAAACTTTCTTAACTGATCTCCATTTAAGCAATTCATTGCACTAACTGGTGCTCTCTATTCTTTCTATGACATAAGTCAACTAATGCCCATGTTGAGCTCACTGTCCATGGACATCCTGGTTGAATGCCAAGCATGTCCACTCCTCTCAACTGAGTGCTAAGTTACCAAGAATCAATAGTATTTAGCCGTAAATTATGGAATTTAATTAAACATTATGTAAATTGGTATTATATGAATACAGAAAAATTTGCCTTCTGTGCCTTGTATGGAAGACAGAGTCAATGAAGGTGAGTTCTCGAAGTGTGGTTCCCAGATCAGAGTCTCAGCATCCTCTGGAAATTGTTAAAAATGCAAATTCTTGGGACTAACCCCAGACCTACTGAATCAGAAACTCTTGAGTGTAAGACTGGGAAGTCTGTGTTTTACCATGCCCTACAAGTGATTCTGAAGCATACTAACATTGGATTAAAAAGTGTTAAAAAAGATATTGCTGTTGAATTAAGTAAAGGAGGGAAGGGGATTATAAAAATGTAGATGACTTCTGCAGTCAGATTGTTTTGTGATGATCTATTAGTTACTTATTTTCTTTAAAGAAACAGAAAGTGAACATTAATAAAGCATCATGGTGTAGTTTACATAGAAAAGCAACCAGAGCTCCATTCAGCAGCCCATTCTCAAAGAAATGGCCTTTGTTTCATGTCTAAAGATTGGTGAGTGAATGAATTTCTATATGATTCAAGTTAACATAAAAATGCTTAAAAGTGCAAGTATCAGTTTCTCTGATCCTCTGCCTTAATTTACTTTAAAAACTTACTGTCCAGCTACTAAAGCCTATCCACAAGAGAGGAGGACTTTGCCTATGATCAATCTAATAGCTAGGGCTGGAAGAGCTGGTCAGCCACTGTCTGTTATTAAATATAGTGTCTCATGTAATCCTTGCCACAACTTTGTGACGTAGGCACCATTGTACAGTTGGGAAGGGATGACATTTAAAGTTTGTACGGTAATTAGATGACAGCACCAAAAGTTAAACCTAGATGGCCTTCAGATTGTTCTGGTGTGGTATAGACTAAGGTCATAGAACAGAAATATATACATTGATATAGAATACCTCACATCATTGACTATATAGAAATAAGGCAAATAGGCAGCTCTGGTGAGACCTTCTAATACTTACTATGGACTTTCCCATGCCCCAAAGTTTCTAATAATAATGTCAATAATGAATAGTATGTACAGTCCATCCTTTTCTGAAAGTTTCAGAACTTAACTTTCAAAATTCATCTGGAAAGGATGAAGTGAGTTTCTTCTGTACTTCATTGTGAATTGAGAATCAAAGAAAAAACAAATGTGTTAATCTGCAAGGGCTGCCATAATAGAATACTACAGACTAGGTAACTTAAACTTTGGACATGCATCTTCTCACAGTCCTGGAGGCTGGAAGTCCCAGATCAAGGTGTCTGCAGAGTTGGCTTCTTCTGAGACCTCTCTCCTTGGCTTGCGGATAACAGACTTCTTGTGTCTTCACATGATCTTCTTTCTGTATGTGTTTGTGTCCAGATTTTCTCTCCTTATAAGGATGCCAGTCATAGTGGATTAAGTGCCACTGTAATGACATCATTTAAACGTTAACCTCTTTAAATAATATCCTACCTCCAAATATAGTACATTCTCAGGTACCGGGGGTTAGGACTTCTCAACATATGAGTTTAGGGACTGGGGGACACAATTTAGTCCATAATAATGTTGCTTTTAGGTATTTAGAGCTTCCCCTGAAAGATCTGTGATTTGAATGACCTTGACTTCCTTTCTTTAATATAATTAGACTACAGTTCATATACCCAGGCTATTAAAATCCAGGTGAGAGCAAACTAGCTTCTTAATGGGTTTTAGGAGGGTAATATATTTGGGTAGCAGAGTGGATTCCACTCTTCAAAGACCAATTAAAGCTTCTTTTGTGCTTTAGAATTACATGTTAAGTCCTAACCAATTAAAAAGTTTGTCATAAAAGACTGCTCTCTACTGGAATTATTGTTATGGGAGAAAATTTTGTAGCACGTGAAATGCAAATCATTCTGTTGTTTTACATCAAGTTAATTATGCAGTCATTAGTCCAAGTTCTGCCTTCAGCTGTATTTTACATATAGCCCCCCTGTGAGGTTTGTTCATGAAACTCATATTTGCTGGGTCTGGTTAGGGAAAATGGGAGTTCTGTCTTAAGTCTGCTGCATCTTTAAGAAAGGAAACAATCATTGGAAGGACAACGTATACACTATGGGTGGTTAATTTTTTGACCCCTACTTAAGTTGAATCTGTAGGTTCACTAATAGAATTTAACTCTCATATTTAAAATTAGTTAAGCAGTAATGCTGTCTTCATAACAAATAATTACTATGCTCTAATCCCTTGTTCCTCAGTGTGGTTTGCAGACACATTGGTATATCCTGGGAGTTTGTCAGAAATGCAGAATCTCAGGCCCCACTCCAGATTTACTGAATAAAAAAAACACTACATTTTAAAGAGATTACTGAAAAATCTATATACATATTCAAGTTTAAGAAGCACTGTTCTGGATGATGATCATAGCAGGACTTTAACTGATCTTTTTATGAAAAAAATTCCACAAAGGATTTTGTCTCAGTTTTCTGTTTCAGTATTATATCCAGTTGCTCTAGGCAGAATACGGGAAGACTCGCTCTGGCTCTGTCACTAATTAGCTGATAACCTGTTCCATTCAGTTTATTTTACTTATAAATGAAGATAAAGCCTTTAGTGTTTAATCTTAAGATTAAAGGAGAAGTGCATGTAGAGTTCTTACAATAGTGCTGAGCACAGTAAGTGTTGTCACGTTGACTGTTATTATTTTCTTACTAGTTATTACCACGTATCACAGGTACTACTACTATAACCAAACCACACAATAGTTACTTAGTCTAGGAAAATGCCTACTACACAAGTGAATAGTAAATGTAGCAACTGCTTTATGATGAGCGGGTTCTCACCATGAATATAGATATCATGCTACCCTACCAGATAAGACACTCAAACTTATTTTTATTTATTTATTTTTTGCAGTAAAGGAGTCTAGAAGGAATACTCAAACTTTTAAACTCCTCTCTGAAACAAATGAAAAACTGTAACAAAAATATTTCAAAACTTAATGTAGAAAAAGTGTCCATGCACTGTTCATTTTTTTCCTTGCCTATCTCCTGTGAAGACACTCAAGATGAGTTTTTTATTTGTTTTGTTTTATTTTGTTTTGTTTTGTTTTGAGTTGGAGTCTCACTCTGTTGTCCAGGCTAGAGTGCCACGGCACAAGCATGGTTCACTGCAGCCTTGATCTCCTGAGCTCAGGCTATCCTTCCACCTTAGCCTCCTGAGTGGGACTGTAGGTACATGCCACTATGCCTGGATAATTTTTTAATTTTTTTTTGTTGAGATGAGATCTCAGAATTTTGTCAGGCTTGTCTCGAACTCTTGGGCTCAAGCAATCCTCCCTCCTCCCAAAGTACTGGGATTATAGGTACAAACCACTGTGCCTGGCTAAGATCTGTGTTTTAGTTTGAACTTTTGTTGTTGTTGTTGTTTAACAGATTATTGTAGCCTCACCAGGAAAGCTTGAATTGTATCTGTTTAAAAGCAGAATAGGTTCTTGTACATTCTTATATTGTACAACTAATAGATGACTAACGATGCTTGAGGTATGGATGCCTATATCTAGAATTCTATAATTTCACTTATCAAAGACTTCAATAAATCACCCCTGTGCTCTATTTTAATGGCATCTTTTCTTCCCATAACTACATCCAGAAACCTGGCTCTTCCCCTCTCTGCCATTGACTAGCTGTGCTGTCTTGGGCACATATATGAGGTGAGATTTGACTTGATAATTACTAGTATTCTCTGATTCTGTGATTGTATGTAGTGTTCCAAGACAGCCGCTGTGAGACTTCCTTTCCATTTAAATTGGTTCAAATTCTCAGACTGTAAAGTAAAAAGACTGTGTTCAATGACAGCAAGAGTGTTGAAGAATAATAAACTTGAACTAGAATGGCTTCGAGGAACTATTATAAATAAAAACAAATCAAGTAGAACATATTTCTTTGTTGTCTTACAATGAAGTATATAATCACTGCTTTGCCAAATATTGGATTTCAGTTGTAGTACTGAAACATCTGTTACTAAAATATGCACCAGAATGTCTTATGTCTTCCTTGCAGGAACTGTTGTTTATAGATGTCTTCTGTTGTTTTAGTGTTGTTAATATGGAGCAGATGCATGGGGAGGCAGGTAGGGCAGAGGACCAGGAAAGCATTTGAGAGTTCCTTAGAGTTTTTCTAAGACTTTAATTTGTTTTTCTTTATACTTTTATTAATAAAATTGGAGCAAATAATGAAGATTTTAAGACGAAGGAATTTGTGCCAATTTTCTTGCATAACAATTTCATATGTGTTAGAGTTAAATGACTCATCTTTTTACCATCATGGAGTTTTTGACATACAAAGGCTGTAAAATTTCATGAGAGTGGTTGGCTAAATTGAACTGATTTTGTAGAATGAGTAAATAACAACTTACTGCATTCCACATATATCAACTCCACTTTTTCTTTGCTGGGTAGAGATGCAGCCTCAAACAGAGTGAAATTCTAAAGACTTTTAGTTGACAATTCAAGGGAAACTTGTATATATGGGAAGAAAATGGAGGAAAGGAATTTGTAAGTGTCATGTTGAATCCATTATAGCTAAAACTGAGTTCTGACGTTTCAGTGAGTTAGTTGCTAAATTTCTAGATGGAAAGTCTATTTAAAAGTTAGTGTTTTATTTTTTTCTTTGCTTGAAGTTTGTTTTAGATTAAGTTATAAGCATTTGTTTCCAAGCTGCCATAATATAGTAAGCCCGATTCCTCATTAGATGAAAGGGCATATTGGGGAATCCCCCTGTCTTTCAGGACCATTTCATCTTCATGAAACCTTCACGATTTCTTCTGCTGGGAACAGTATCTCCACCCTCCAAACTCTAGGGATACTTCATACCTTTCTTATTGCATTGGTCACGTTTTGTGTTATCTTACAGTTTTTTTTATATGCTTGTTTCATTACCGTTCTTTTTTTTCCCCCTTCATTCATTCAGCAGGTCTTTGCTATGTTTGTTGCATGTTTATGTGCCGGGCACTATAATTCCTAATTGGATTGTATCTGTTTAAAAGCAGAATGGGTTCTTTACATTCTTTTTTTTTTTTGAGTTGGAGTCTCACTCTGTTGCCCAGACTGGAGTGCAGTGGCCGCTCCCGGCCATTGCAGCCTCGACCTGCTGGGCTCCAGCAATCCTTCTGCCTCAGCCTTCCGAGTAGCTGGAATTACAGGCATGTGCTACCACGCCCGGCTGATTTTTTGATTTATTGTAGAGATGAGGTCTCACCAAGTTGCCCAGGTGGGTCTCAAACCCGTGGGCACTCACCTCAGCCTCCCGAAGGCACGGGATTACAGACTGAGCCACCTAGCCCAGCTCTTGTACATTTTTGTATTGCATAACTAATAGGCAACGAGCGATGCTTGAGGTATGGATGCCCATCTCTAGAACTCTATAATTTCACTTATCAAAGGCTTCAATAAACCACTCCTGTGCTCTATTTCAAAGGCACTTTTGCTTCTCATAATTACATGAAGAGACCTTTTGTCATTTTTTTTCCAGATAGCACAATTAGATTTACTATGGCTTCAGGACTGTAGACTAAGCTATTGCAAGCTACACTCAGACAGTTTTAAGAAGTGGGCCAGGCACGGTGGCTCAAGCCTGTAATCCCAGCACTTTGGGAGACTGAGGCAAGAGGATTGCCTGAGTTCAGGGGTTCAAGAGCAGCCTGGGCAACTTGGTGAGCCCTCATCTCTACACTATATCAAAAAATTAACCGGATGTGGTAGTGCACACCTATAGTTCCAGCTACTTGGAAGGCTGGGGTGGAAGGATCGCCTGAGCCCAGCAGGTTGATGCTAGGGTGGCTGTGAGTATGCCACTGCACTCTAGCCTGGGTGACAGAGTGAGACTCTGACTCAAAAAAAAAGAAATGTATATAAGGTCAAAGGACTAAAAACAATTTGAGATCACTGGCTACGTCATGAGTTTAGCCTATATTGAAAGTGTGCTTTCCCTTGGATTTAGGACCCACCATAACAATTCTTGGAATTACCAGAGACTTCCAATTGCTGTTCTCAACTTGGGGTTGTTGGAGGTCAGTCCTCACTCCAGACTCCCTTTTCCTTTTCCTATAACATTCTGGCTGTTGCTACCTTTTTTTCTCTAAGGGAAATACAAATACATTTAATTGTAACTCCTAAATCTGCTTCATAGAAATTCCATTACACATGTCAAAAATGAAAGATATGTTTTTTAAAATAGTGTTGCATTACATTAAAATTTGTATAAATTAAATGTATTAAAAATTACTTGTGACAACTGACAGTTGAGTTTGTTGCATTGCTGACTTTCTTGATTTTGTTAACTTTTCCGAGCCCTATGAATTGGAGCAACAGTAGCCATACTATAGGGTTACTGTGATTAAATGAAACAATGTGTGTAAAATGTTTGGCACCAATGTGGCACTTAATACCTACAACTCTCTACCCCCTTTTTCTTCTTATAATGTTTGCTTGGTACTGTGAAGCATATTATGGTGCCTATATTTAAACCTCTCAAAGCTATGTGATGCGCGTGTGTGTGTATGTGTGTGTGTGTGTGTGTGTGTGTGTGTGTGTGTGTCAGAGAGAGAGAGAGAGAGAGAGAGAGAGAGAGAGAGAGAGGATGGAAGGAAGATGTGAGAGAGAGAGATCTTACTAAAATTTAAAACAATGTCAAGAGTCTGAGCCCTCTCCCTGATAATTGTTCTAATAATGTCACATTAACATAAACTTTTATATAAGTGATATGAAGTCACTACTAATCATTCATATTTGTTTGACTTGGTCATTGTGGGTTTTTTGGTGTTCTCACTGGGAGACATTTCTTTGTATTTTCATTTTTAAAAACTGTGAGAAGAAAAGAGGTAGGGGATATTGTTTTTTAAAATCTCTTTAAAGCCAGTTAAACTGCTGGATATTATCTTAAATCAATAATCTGATAGTAACTTAATTTATCAAGCCTCATTTTTTCTTTTTTTTTCAAGTTTGGGTCTCACTCTGTCATCCAGACTGGAGTACAGTGCTATGATCAAGGCTCACTACAGCCTTGACCTCCTGGGTTCAGGTCATCCTTTTGCCTCAGCTTCCTGAGTAGCTGGGACTATAAAGGTGGACCCCCCCCAAAAAACCATAGAATTTACTTATAAAAATTTGTGTATTTATTCTTGCATGTTTAAACTTCAGTCACCTTTAAAGTACTCTGCATTTGATGCAGTATACCAGTCAAGATGCTTTTTTCTTCACTGCTCAAAACCGATTTTGAACTTGTGCTTCTGCCATTTTTTTTGTTTTGTTTTGTTTTACTTCTAACACTTTGGCAAAATATTTTCCTTTGAAGACTTTTTTCATCTAGGGAAACAAGCAAACAAAAGTCACTAGGGGAGAGATTGGGTGAATTGGGAGAGTGAAGGAAGCATGGGGGTCATGCTGTTTTTGGTAAAACACACACACACACATACACACACACACACAGCCGAACACTTAGTGCAGTGTGGACAGATGCATTTGTAAATCACCTATCATGAAATGGGCAAATGTGTTGAAAGAATCTTTAAAAAAAAAAAAATTCACTGAAGCTGAACGCAGCCTCTCACAACACTAGCTGGTATACTGATGCTGAAGGGTTCCTAGAGCAGTTACCTAGTGGGGGAAGCCTGTGCTACAAGGGGCCTTCCCTCCAAAAAAAAAATTCCATTTTTGTGGGGGGTGGAGGTTCCCCCTTGTACAGACATGTGTCACTATGTCCGACTGAATTTTTTATTTTTTGTAGAGACGAGGTCTCACTATGTTGCCTAGGCTGGTCTTGAACTCCTGGGCCTCCCACCTTAGCCTGCCAAAGTACTGGGCTTACAGTCATGATTCACTGCACCCAGTCTTAAAAGCTTTATTTTTACTAATCAATGTAGTATAGATTGGCTTCTGGTTTTTTAAAATAACAGCTTTTTTGTTACATACTTGTAAAAATCTAAGCGAATAAAATGTTTGTGTATAAGGTACAGTCTAATAAGACCGTCAAGAGTAGTTTCGCTCCACCTCTATTTCCTCCTGTAACAGATAGGGAGAGAGAGCTGAACTTTGAGGGAATTGAAATTCCTCCTCCTTTTTGTGGGTGGTTGGTGCCATAGGGCAGTGAGCATGGTCCTGTAGGGCAGTAGTTGTCAATACTGGCTACATGTTAGAGTCACCTGGGTACTTTTAGAAAATATTCTGCATAGGCCCAGCCCCAGAGCTGAGTTTCTGATCCCTTGGTAATGACAGAAGAGCACAGGATATGTTGCTCTCCTCTAAACTAAGCCAACCTGTGGAGGCCACAGTGAGGACCCAGCTGCTTGCAGGACTGTGGTGCTCCACCTTTCCTGTAGCCCTCTACCCTAGCAAAGCTGGAGCTGAGCCAGGAGTCTGTGGCACAGAATTTCCCTTACTAATCCCCCAGGGGCTCATCAGAAATGGCTCAAACTGACTGTCTTTAGCAGGAATTATTACTTGCCAAGGACAATGTTTTCTCAGCAACTGATTGTGACATTTATTCAGAACAGCGAACAATTTGTGAAAAAATGATTACTAAGGCATTAAGATGTGAGCATATAGAAAAACACAGAGAAAGAAAAAAAATTTCAATCCCACCCCGAAGAGAGAACCGTCATTAACATTTTGGTCTTTTAACATCCTTTCTCCTCCCCAGGTGAGTGATGAGATTAACAAAACAGGCCAAAAATAAACTTTCATTTATTAATATTTATTTTGGGCCAACAAGTGAAGTTGCTGTTGCCCTCAGAATGCTGAGAAGCCTGGAGCTCAGGTAGGACCTTGCTTCTGGTATTGCAGTAATAAGTCGACACAAGATCTACCTGATTACAAGGGGAGGGATCCTTGTGAGACTGATAACATGTGGTTATTGCTAATAAAAATCAAGTCACATTTTACATTCGACAGTGGTCATATTTATGGCATGCAGTTAGCATGGGAGTATTCTTTTAAATGACTTTTTTATTACAACATTTTTTGGGATTCTGTGTTTAAGATATTAAGAGTGCTACCTACTGGAGTATTTTATTTAACTTTCTAGCTTCAGGAGCATGTAACACAGGGAGAATTCAAAGTCCCTAATTAGGAATGGGGTGGTGTTCATCTCTCTTGTCTCCACCTAAGCAGCTGGTGTAGGTTTCTCTCTCGTCCACCTGCAAGTGAGTGCTGCAAGTCTGGCCCCTTTGAGCTGACCTCCGCAAGGTCACTTAAGGATTTGAAGAAGACCAACGCCCTCTGGTCATTAGACAGTAGTGACAGAGATGGAAATATGGCCTCCTTTGTAATTATGAAGAAAATCTGTCCTGGGTTTTATTAAAATGCTTGTCTTCTTTTTATTCTTTTTCATTAAATGTTTATTTTTCCCCATTCTTTAAAAAAAAAGTTGTCCCTAATGATATAATTGAGATGGAATTGAGTTATAAAAGCTCTCTTTCTAAGAGATGATATGACTCTAAATCCTATGTTTCCATAGTTACATTGCATTGTAATAAGATAAAAACGGGACTAAACGATAGACCTGAAAGGCACTCCAGGAGCTGACTGACATAAATGTGGTTGTTAAGCCACTGTGCCAGGCTTTAGTGAGAAGCTAGGCAGGCAGATCCAACTCGATGAAATTTCCTATTAGAGTTCTGAAAGGCATTTCTAATGCTTTGTGTAGAAGGTAAAAGTAGACCAAAGAAACTCACACTATTGCTTCTGCACTGGGTGTTTATATTTCACCAATACCTAAAATCATAACTTGCTAAAGTTCTTCATTTTGAAATTGTGCACAGAGTATTTTCCCCTCATGTCAGGAAATTAATACACTTTTAATAAATCTAAATTGCTGGTTTTATTATTCTGACTTCTACTCCTTTCTAGCTCTCATTAATTTACTTATTTTCTTTACTAAAAAAATGCTGGAGACTTAGCCAAGTGTGGTGGTATGAGCCTGTAGTCCCAGATAATGTGGGAAACTGAGACAGTTGAGTCGCCTCAGGCTGCAGTGAGCCTTGATTGTGCCGCTACACTCCAGCCTGGGTGACAGAGTGAGACCCTGACTCAAAAATAAAAATAAAAAACATACCTGAGACTTTAGTGATTTTGTATTTTACTTGGTCCAAATGTACTGGTTCAAAGTGTGTTTTACTTGGTTTAAGTGAGAATACTTACTTAAGTATTCTACTAAAGCTGCATTAGTCTTTTTTTTTAAATGTGCTTTTAAAATTGATTGCTTGTGAGGTGAGTGGATTGCCTGAGCCCATGGGTTCGAGACCCGCCTGGGCAATTTGGCGAGACCTCATCTTTACAATAAATCAAAAATTAGCCTGGCGTGGTAGCGCACACCTGTAATTCCAGCTACTTGGAAGGCTGAGGCAGAAGGATCACCGGAGCCCAGCAGGTCGAGGCTGTGGTGGCCACTCCCAGTCACTGCACGCCAGTCTGGGCGATGGAGTGAAACTCCAACCCAAAAAAAAAAGAAAAAAATTGATTGCTTGAAATATGAGAACTAGAGTGGGGGTGGGGAGAGAAAGTAATACGTGATAAAAAAAAATCCACTGATAACTGAAGGGTTATCACTGAAGGGTTTTTGTTGTTTTTAACAGTAAAACCAGTCTGTGTGAGACTGAACAGATTGTTTTGATTTTTCTAAATTTAATCTGAAAAGAAAAGGGGAGAATGAAAATTTGCTATAAAAGTTTCAAATAGTAATTGAAAGTCTCCACTGTAGAATTGTTCAGATAGGAGGACATCAACCTGTATATATTATGTTTCACCCACTTCTTATTGGGCCAGTGTAAATATACAACTTTTACAGTTGGTAGTCGATGCTTGTTTGTATAGCTCTCAATGAAGTTCATACATTAGCTTATGCTACTTTCTATGGATGGACCTAGCATGTCGTAGAATTTCTTCCTGTTAGACTGTGTCATAAGTCAGCCTGTTGTGCTCTTATATGCCATGTATGTGAACACAAATGACACTGAGGACATTTCTTAAAGTTGAAGCAGAATTTTTGGCAGGCCATTAGTGAAGTTTTACTATTCATGAAGTTATTGATCTCACTGATAGTCTTTTCCTTAAGAATCTGCTTATAGGTGGAGAAGTTATTCTAATTCATAAGAAAACTGAAGGTGTTTTCTGTTGTTGTTATTTTTATCTCTACTCACCCCCATGTCCAGGGAAAGATACTATTTATTATTCATGTCATCAGATGAGAAGGGCACATTAATACAAGTAATATGTCAAAGTAAAAGCATAGTTGGAAAACCTGATTGAATCACTTTTTTTTTTTGAGTCAAGGTCTCACTCTGTTGTCCAGTCTAGAGTGCAGTGGCACAATCACAGTTCATTGCAGCCATTACCTCCTGGGCTCAGGTAATTCTTCTGCCTCAGCCTCTTGAGTAGCTGGGATTACAGGCACATGCCACCGTACCTGGCTAATTTTTATTTTTTGTAGAGACAAGGTCTTGCTATGTTGCCTAGGCTGGTAATTACTCTCTTAAGAAGAAAAGTATAATGTTATTTCTATTCCTTATTTCTGTGATTAGTTCTAGGAAGTATCTGTGTTGAGTCAAAACCAGAACTTCATCTTTTTTGCATAAAATATATTATAAACATAGTTTTCTCTTCAGAGCAATGGCCTGATTATTATAGTTCCAATTCCTTCTTTCAACTTTCCATTGTTCTTTTAAAGCAGGTCTCCCTCTGACCATCCTCATTAGTTTTCCATTCTTATATTGTGCATGTGTTACCAGAGTTTCCTAATGGAGGTGGTTGTCAGGAGCCCTCCTTCTCTTAATTGGAAGTCATTGTGTGTGATGTTAGTCTACTGCAAGAAAAACAGCCATAAACATGAGATTTTATTGTAGAATCAAATAAAATGACTTTCCATTCATGAAACTCTTAATTATATCATATTACTTCATAGTAAGATGAGCAAGCAACTTATGAATGGGGAAACACCCACAAGGAAAGGTACATTCTATGTTACATCTCCTAGTTACTTGTTATGAGTAGGAATGGCTTCATTCATTTTAGTCTCTGCATATGGATTCTGATATTGCTAAATTGCTATTAATAAGACAGATTAAATGGTCACTTTATTTTATTTTTTATTTTCAGTTTTTTGTGTGTGTTGGAGTCTCACTCTGTTGCCCAGACTGGAGTGCAGTGGCCGCTCCCGGCCTCCACAGCCTTGACCTGC